>NC_048299.1:169397537-169463736 GCF_013100865.1 Trachemys scripta elegans
GTGGATAATAACCACTTTGGCACTAGAGAAGTTCAAATCATCAGAGAACGGTAAAGCAGTTTACAAATACAGTAACTCCTCACTTAGTCGTCCCGGTTAACATTATTTCGTTGTTACATTGCTGATCAATTAGGGAACATGCTCATTTAAAGTTGTGTAATGCTCCCTTCTAACTTTGTTTGGCAGCTGCCTGCTTTGTCCAGGAAGAGCAGCCCATTGCAGCTAGCTGGTGGGGGCTTGGAACCAGGGTAGACTGGCATCCCCCCTATCAGCTCCCCCTAAGTTCTCTGTGCAGCAGCTGCCCAGCAGGCTAGCAATTGCAGCTGTCCCTCCCCCGACTGCCATGTGCTGCTCCTGCCCTCTGCCTTGGAGCTGCTCCCCGAGACTCCTGTTTGCTGTGCAGGGATGAGGGGAGGAAGGGGGGGCTAATGTCAGGGTGTCCCCCTCCCCCTGCTCCTGCACCCCGCTTACCCCATCTTCCATAGAGCAGGGGGCACACACGACAGGGCTCAGGATGGAGGGAGCTTGTTGGCAGCAACTGCGGTCTCAGCAAGCTGATCTAATTAACGAGGCAGTGTTCTTAAAGGGGAAATGTGCATCTCTCTCTCACACACACAGGTGTGTGTCTCTGTCTCCATCTCTGTCTGCGATGCTGTCTCCCCTCCCTCCATTCCTGCTGCCTTGTAGCATATGAGAGTTAATCCTTGAGGGCTCAGCCAATTGCTAGTTCATCATTTAGCAGTAAGGCATCCCCTGGGAAATATCCCACCCTCTGACTCCTACACCTCAACCAAGCCTCACAATCATCATCACTGTGTAGCAGTATTAAATTGTTTGTTTAAAACTTATACTCTGTGTGTGTGTGTGTGTGTGTGTGTGTGTATAAGTTTTAAACAAACAATTTAATATTGGTATACAGTGATATATATAATCATTACTGTGTGTGTGTGTGTGTGTGTGTGTGTGTATATATATATATATACACATATATACACACACACACATACATAATATAGTCTTTTGTCTGGTCTAAAAAATTCCCTGGAACCTAACCCCCTCATTTACATTAATTCTTATGGGGAAATTGGATTCGCTTAAAGTCACATTTTTCAGGAACATAACTACAACGTTAAATGAGGAGTTACTGTATTAATTAGGCAACCCAGTAGATAAGAGATAAACAATACAGATTGAAAAGGAGAATTTTCCTTTTCAATATGAAAGGCCTGATCATTTCCATAATTTTATGACTGAAGATTAATGTGGTAAGTACAAAATAATTTGCCTGGGGCTAGTTTTCAGGCAGTTATTCTCTTGTGCATACAACCCATGACAGAATATGGAACATGGCCAGTCGCTGATAAAGATGTGTCCTGGCTAGTCTAACATGCCAGCCTGAACCATGAGAGACAGTCTTATTATGATATATAATCTGAGCAGTAGAGGTAAGCAAGCGGCAAAACACTTCTGTCAGCAGCATGTACACAGAGAACTATTCAAGTATGTTTAGCATTTATAGCCTCTCTTCTGAGTCTAGGGATGGGCAGAACAGGCTCAGGAAGGTTCAGGTAAACAGAATTCATCAGGCGTACTCATGAAGCCCTTGCGAAGGGCCCAATCATGAGAGCAGCTTGAGTGCTCTCAAGCCTCTCTGAAGTCAATTCAAGTGAAAGCATTAAGTACCTTGCAGGAGGTGCTCAGCACCTCAGAGAATCAGGTCTGAACTATGCAAAAGCCTTTCAGTTGATTAATACACCTTTATTATTATTGGATGTTAGTTGTATTGTGGTAGAACCTAGGAGCGCCATGCCAGCCATAGACCCAGGAACCCACTGTGCTAAGCGCTGTACAAATAGAGAATAAAAAGATAGTCCCTGTCCCAAAGAGCTTCCAATTTAAACATACTCACTGCTATTCCTTTAGGTGAACATGCCTTTATAGGACTGGTATGTGTAGAGTAGGATAAAAAGTATGGGGGGGGGGTTAGAATGTGTTAATTACCACGTTCTAACATACATGTCGTATAACTCTAGTGTAGACAAGGTAAGTTGTACTGTAGCACATGTTAGCATCAACTTGCCTCAAGTTACAGAACACGTGTTAGACTGGGCTAGTTAACACACACTAAAAAACTATCTTCTGTCCTAATCTGGACATATATCCATAGCTGTCTGCTTACCTTTCCTCTCACTAGCTCAAGTGTAGAGAATCTGCATATGCAGAAAGGGCTGCCGTCAGCTCAAAGGTGGCCTCAAATTTCAGTGTTATAACAAATAAAAACACCCAGGCTCTTTAAAAACCTACAACCTAAAGAAATGTTTTGGGGTAGTGTTTTTTTGTTTTGGTTTGGTTCTAATAGTGAGTTTGGGTTATTTTTATTCAACAGCAAACATTTTAATGCAGTGTTTGCAACCCAAACATTGTGCTAGAGGACTATGGCATGGGAACCTAAGTGAAAGGGATTAGAAACTGACTGTAAACAAATACATGTGAAATTAATGACTATTTTCCTTATCCATGCTGAGAGGAAAGCATCCCTGGGAAATATCCCACCCTCTGACTCCTACACCTCAATCAACAAGCATAGATGGAGGAAAGCACAGTGTTTCTAAAGTTCTTCAGACCTAAGGTAATGCAAGTATATAAAGAATTTTTTTCTGTAAATTATTTTTTAACTGTGTCCCTTTAGTGTCTCCAGCTCCACTAACAACTATTCAATGTCTCACTATATAAGTAGTGGAGTTTGGGTTGAAAGCCTTCTGGATTTTGAATCCCTTCCTTGTCCTTCAGAACTGCAATTTCTTTAATTTGCTTAGAATGTCAGCTCTTTGGGGCAGGAATTGTCCGTTCGTTCTGTTTGTACAGCACCTACCACAATGAAGCTCCTAGACATTACAGCTATAGAAATAACAAATAATACTAAGCAATAACTTTATCTACCCCACTTGCCATTTGAATTGGAAAATGCATTCTTCACTTCCTGTTCTAAAATATTGCTGTGTGCCACGTACTTGAGAGAACTTTGCCCTGGCGTTGCTGCACTTATTCATCACACAGGTGCCCCACTTTAGACCAGTACTACACATCTACACTGGGGAGATTGCAGTAGTACATTGGTATAGCAACACCAGTGCAAAAATCCCTAATGTGAACAAACCCCAAGTGTGCTCCATCCTGTCTGGGTTTCAGAGCTACAGTCTGCTTCTCTTTCACCTTACTCACATAATATTCAGTGGAAGAAAGTCATTAGAGAATGCAATGGGGTCCTGGTTCATGACTGGGCCTCTGAGGCTCTATAGTAATAGGAATAATAGAAATAATAATACTTTGCACATCTGCAGCATCATTGTCTCTGATGACCTCACAGGGCTTTATGGAACAAAGCATCCCAACACCCCTGCAAGGTAGTATCATCCTCATTTCACAGAAGAGGAAACGAAGGCATGCTGAGTTGCCCACGGTCACACAGCAAGTCTGTGTCAGAGCCAGCTCTATATCCCAAGAATTCAGACTCCGGGCTCTAGGACGTTATCCCTCAAATCTTGTAGAATGAGCACCAGTCAGGACTGAAACTGTCACTGGGTATGTCTACGTTGCAATAAAACCCCACACCAGCAAGTCTCAGAGCCCGCAGCAAGTGACTCAGGCCAGTGGGGCTTGTGCTACGAGGCTAAAAATAGCAGTGTAGAGATTTGGGCTGGAGCCCAGGCTCTGAAACTCAGTGATGGTGGGAGGGTCTCAGAGCCTGGGCTCCAGCCCAAGCCTGAATATCTACACTGCCATTTTTAGCCCTTTGAGTGCAAGTGAGTTGGCCCAGGCGCTGAGGCTTGCTGCTGCAGTTCTGTTATCGCAGTGTAGACATCTCCCATGAGGCTGTGTCCCAGACCTGGGCCCACCAGTGTTCAAATCCCAGAGTGCCCTTCCTGGGTCCCAGGAGAGAGGAAGGAATGCCTTTTGAAACTGATCAGTGTGGTGACTAGAGGACGGGGTGGTTTTGGCACTGAATGCCTACCCTGTTTTGACTATTGGATTATGTCATCACTTGTGGATCTGGTGATGGTACCCAGGATAGTGCTTGTCTTTCAATGTACTCCAGACTCTCTTGGTATCGTTATAGTGCTTTTTTTTTTTTCCAGCCGCATGTCAGCTTCTGCCTGGCAAAAGTCATTGCCTGATGATAAAGGTTCTCACTTTAACCAACATACTTCTAATTAAAAGAGATGGCAGCTATTCCCTTGCTGCCACTTCCGTTTTGCTTAGAAAGGCTCCTTGTGGCAGTACTTCAATGAACTATTGCAGCAGTGGGATGTTATGTGATTTGCTAACACTTCCTTGTTAGCAGCCTATTTTATTGCTAGCACAATGCATCTCCCAGACACCAGAGTCTGAATAGGATTTTGCAGAACTGACAAAAGAGTAATAAGGAGGGGAGGCACTTCCATATTGTCACTTTAAAGGAAAACTGCTGGGTAGTAGAAAAGAGATTTTAAACACTACATTGAACTACAAAAAAGAGACAACTACTACAGGGCCAATCCTGTGAAGTGCCCTCCAGGAGAGTGGAGGGAGCTTAGTCCCTTGCAGGATTGAGCTTTAGGGTCAGATTCTACCCTGCTAATGCTGGTGTAAAACCAGAGTAACTCCACTGAAGTCAATGGGGCTGTCTGCATTGACACCAGTGTAACTGATGGCAGAATTTTTGGCCCTTATTGTATGTATGTATTTATTGTCAATGTCAATAAAATGGGCAGCTGCCACTGGGACAAGCCTGAGGAAGTAAGTTAGGAAACTAGAAATGCATTAGAAAAGATACTTCCCAGCTGGGGTAAACAGTAAAACCAGAAATGGAAATGCAAAGGGATTTACTCTAAAGCATCTGCTAGAAAGACGGTGCCTTTCCTGTGCTGTCTAACTGGCAGATGCATTTCCTGTTCCTCACTTCGCTTTTCAGCAGGTGAATCCTGTCTGATGAAGTGTCAGCAAAATGTCAGCTCCACAGAAAGAGACACCTGCACCCTGCACAAGTGAAACATTGACAGGTATTTCCAAGCTACCTAAGGTGATGGAGATAATCACTGGTTAATGAGCCCAGGGCATTCACTTAGCACCTTTCTTCTTCTATGTATATTGTAGTAATTGAATATTGATAAGAGCCAGGGAAGTTTTTATTAATTTTGAAATATATATAAATGAGTCTAGGGAGAACAAAGGACATTTCTGTTATTGCTTGAGTTCTTAGGACATTTCAGACACATTTATATCTCTAATCTATATTATTTCTATGGCACTCATCTCCATAATATCTAGACAGCATGATGAGTGGTCTTGTACTTTAGCTGATGCTTCTTCCTCCTCAAGGGCTTGCTCATGTCAATTCCAGTCTAGGTGTGTGTGCGCCGATGTGCACAGTTATAGGAGATTTTTGCCTTGGCTGTATCCGTAGGGTGGCTGTGGCGCCCCCTAGAGTGCTACACTCATGCATCGGTATATTAAGCACCGCCGGCCCTACACCCTCTCAGTTCCTTCTTACCGCCAGTGACGGTTGGTCGGAGCGCCTTGTCTTGCATCGCAAGAACGTTCACGGTTCTTACAACCCATTTCTCTGTCTCCTTTGTATTTATAGTACTTAGTTAGTCTGTTAAGTGTTAGCGTAGTTTAGTAGTTAGAGTCCCAGCTGGGACTTCGCCTCAGAGCAGGACATGCCCCGTCCCCAGGCTTTAAGCCGTGCTCATTGTGCAGCAGGCCGATGCCCATTAGTGACCCCCACGAGAGCTGTTTACAGTGTTTGGGGGAGTCCCATAGAAAGGACAAATGCAGGATCTGCAAAACCTTTCTCCCTCGAACTCAGAAGGAGAGGGATATCTGCTTGGGGACCCTCCTCATGGAGGCTGCGCTTCATCCTGCCTCAGAGCCCTCTCAATCAGACTCCACACCCAGCACTTCTGCATCAGCACGCAGCGCGTCACCGGCACCAGAACCCACCTGGCGCCGTTCCCCCTCCCTGGTGCCTAAGAAGTCAACAGGCCCGCCGGAACCAGAGGGGAAGGGGGCTTCAGGCAAAGGACCTGTGTCAGGCCACATGCCCATCCCGGAGCTACATGAGAGTACCACTGTGGTTAGCCCTCCTAGTCCAGCGAGGGATCTGACTCCTGGGAGCGGCAGGGGACCCTGACTTCCCATAGGGCCTTCAATGGGCCCCGGTGGCCAAAGAACAAGTAGGCTGGCCAGCACCGCAGACACCAAACCAAACAACGGACCCGGCTAAGGCCCCAGCATCCAAGGGCAAGCCAGTTATGGGACCATTCTCTAAAACAGTGGAATGTCCCTGGTCCCCAGACTGCAGGTGTCGGTCCCCATCGCTGCAGCCTTGAACCCCAGCACTGCAGCCTCGGTCCCCGGCTAGAAGACACAGGCCCCTCACACCACGATCTCCACCTATGAGGCACGGGACACCTGAGTTGTGACGCCGATCCCCATACCCACATACCCGTTGGACCTCCCACCAGAGATCACCACGGCGCAGGTCATCATCGCCTAGGCAGTCTCCTAGTGTCGACCCCCCCCCCCAGTGCAGGATCATTCCCGGTCGCAGCACTGGTCTCCAACTCCTTGGTACTGTTCTTTGGGCAGGCACCAGTCCTCTCCTTACCGGTCACTGATGAGGGTCAGTCGGCACACTCAGATTTCTATGATTCCGCCCTGGTCACTGGAAAGGCAGTGGTCCGAGTCCGAAGGACAGTTCAGCTGAGCTCCTCACCGAGGAAAGGTGAATCACCACTGATCCGTGAGACCGGCATGGCTCCTGCTCAGTGGCAGTACTGGAACACGTGGGGCGCACCTGTTATGCCGGTCCCATACTCCCACCATTCCTCTCTGGCCGCATGGGACAAGCCACCTCCAGCACCGCTGGCACTGGAATTGGAGCACAGTGCTGAATCCAATAGCAGGCTCTGACACCCAAGGAGCTGTCCCCAGACAAGCAAGGGGAAGCCGCCCCTCCCCCTGCAGTGCAGTCGTCATTGTCGTCTCTGGATGAAGCAGTGGCGGGCTCCTCGCAAACGAGCACCAGGCCCTCCTCAAAAGGGTGGCTGCCAATCTGAACTTGGAGGTCAAGGAGCTAACAGAGGAGTCTGACCTCTTTAATGTCAGTCTTCTCCGCCCTGGCCCGGGATGCACTGCCCGTCCACCCAGACCCCCTCTTCCATCCCGCCTACCTCCAAGAAGGTGGAAAAGTAGTACTATATCCCAGCAATGGGGTTTGGGTACCTGTACGCTCACCCTCCAGCGGGGTCCCTGGTCATGTCTGCTGTCAATGAGAGGGCCAGGCAGGGCCAGGTGAGTGGCACATTGAAAAATAAAGACAACAAGACGCTGGACTTGCTTGGCAGAAAAATGTATTTGATGGCCAGCCTGCAACTTCAGGTGTCTAACCATCAGGCCCTGCTAGGCAGGTACAACTTCAACCTGTGGGACTCCATCAGCAAGTTCAAGGAGGCCTTCCACAGGACCGAGTTCAGGAGTTTGCCGCCTTGATGGAGGAATGCAGAGTGGTAGCGACAGGTGCCCTCCAGATAGTCTGGGATGCTACAGACTTGGCGGCCAGGGTGGTCGCCTTCGCAGTGGTCATGAGGCTTAGCTCCTGGCTACGGTCCTTGGGCTGTCCCAGGAGATGCAGACCATAGGTGTGCGCAGCACATTTCATTAGGGTGTGCACCCAGGGAATTTTTTTTTTTAAAGGCGAACATCATAAAGGGCGGGGTGTGGGAGGGGGTGCTGTGTGCACGAAGGGGCTCAGGGCAAGGGATTGGGGCAGACGAGGGGTGTGGGGTTGTATGAGGGGGCTCAGGGAAGGGGGTTGGGGTGCAGGAGGGGTGCGGAGTGCAGGAGGGGGCTCAGGGCAGGGGATTGGGGTGCAGGAGGGGGGCGGGAGGGGGGGGTGGCGGGGGAGGGGGGAGGCAGGGGGCTCATGACAGGGAGTTGGGGTGCAGGAGGGTAGGCTGTTTGCAGGCAGGCCCGGGGCTCCCCGCGCTGGCCGGGAGCCCGGGCACCACCCGGGGCGGGGGGGTCAGGCCGCCCCTGAACCCAGCCCACCTTAAGTGGGGCCCGGGAGCCAGCAGGCCCGGGGCAGGGGGCTAGCCCACCCCCCCCCCCCCCCCCCCCCCCCCGCAGCCCGGCTGCAAGCTCAGCTCCCCGGCGCTGTTCGTGGGCTCTGGCCCGGCACCCTCAGCCTTGAGTCCAGCCCTGGGAGCAGCCCGGCCCGGCTGCCTCTGCCGGCCTGGCCCCAAGCGCGCAGCCCGGCCCCTGAGCCTGCCTGCTGGGATGGGGGAGCAGGCAGGGGGCTTAGGGCAGGGATGGGGGGTGCAGGAGGGGTTTGGGGTCCGGCCCAGCCCAGCACCGCTTACCCGCAGGCACACTCCCTGCCTGTCCTTGCCCCACGCCGCGCTGCTCACCACGTCCCCGCACAGCCCAGGGGAGGGGAGGGGTGGCACAGGACTCTGCACGCTGCCCTTACCACGTCTCCAGGTACCTCCCCTGAACACGGTTCCCCGTTCCCGGCCCATGGGAGCTTCGGGAGGCGGTGCCTGGAGCAACCCCCCGGCCCCAGAGACATGGTGCCCTGATGGCTGCTTCTGAAAGCAGCGCGGGGCCTGCGGCACCACAGGGGGCAAATCCCACGGGCCGGATCCAAAGCCCTGAGGGGCCAGATCCGGATACGGCCCATGGGCATTAGGGTCATGCAGACTACTCTGCAGGATCCCCCATTTAAGGGAGCAGGGCTCTTCTCTGAGCTTACTGATGCATGGCTCCACAGCCTTAAAGACTCCCATGCTACCCTCTGTTCCTTGGGCCTGCACACTCCTCAGCAGGCTAGGAAGCCGTTCCATCCTCCACTGCCTCTGCCTCCTCAGGAGGAGAGAGCTTTCCTGCCAGCAAAATAAAACCTCCCCCAACGAGTGGCGGTGGCTTTGTCAGTGGGAGAGCCTCTCCCACCAACAAAGCACTGACCATGCCGGCGCTTTTTGTCAGTAAAACTTTTGTCGGTCAGGGGTGGGGTGGGGGTTTCACACCCCTGACAGACAAAGGTTTTACCGACAAAAGTGCAGTGTAGACATAGCCTTAGTCACTTATGCCGACATAAGCTGTAGTGTAGACATAGCCTAAGTAGCTGTGTTGACAGGCAGAAGGCTGTGTTATTTCCACAACGCTAAGGAAAAAGCCCTGAAGCCCTTTGGGGAGCTGAAGAACAGGACTATAACTGAAAAGGGGCAACCACCTGCTGCACCCCTGCCTAGGGTTGCCAACCCTCCATGATCAACCTGGAGTCTCCTGGAATTAAAGATTATGTCATGTGATGAACCCTCCAGGAATATGTCCAACCAAAATTGGCAACCTTACCCCAGCCTGACCAGTAGGTGGCATTGGTGGTTAGTTTTCCTCTTTACAGGAGGTCAGCAAAAGTTTAGTCCTGATCTTCTGTCATGAAAGACACACAACCTCTGTGAAGCGTGAGATTCAAACTCTGTTGGCGTTTCACCTTTTTCACATGTGCAGAGAAAACTGGAGAGGTGGGATTAGGGTGACCAGACAGCAAATGTGAGAAATTGGGACGGGGGTAGGGAGTAAAAGGAGCCTATATAAGAGAGAGACCCAAAAATCGGGACTGTCCCTATAAAATCGGGACATCTGGTCACCCTAGGTGTGATGGGATGGACCTATCACTCTCACTGAGGGAGAGATGGGAGTGTAGGAGGCAGAGGGGATGCCTGGAGCCAGCTGACCTGCTCTTGGGCATGCTTAGGCTGAGCCTGTAGACCAGATCACTGAGAGCAGTGGAGGGAGCAGGGGGAAATAAACTCAGAGGACTTACAGGAGAAGGGGACACAATGCTCCCAAAGGAATCTGGGCAGGGTCCCCTTTCTCTCTCCTAAGTTTTATTTCCTTCCCTTTCTTCATGCGGAGATATAGGAAGAAGGGGACACACATCAGGGCCCAAATGGGGCTCTGGGTGATTGCTACTTCCCACCATCCAACACAGATGTAATGAGGTTAAGTGGTGTCCGTATAAAGAAATTAAAACTACTCATTATTTCTTAAGATAGGCTTTTAATGACTTACGGCTATAAATGCAACACAGACAGAATAGGAAAAGAAAAATTAAAGACCAGTATTGAATAAGGATTAATATAAATGACAAATTGTATTGCAAACAAGCACAAGTACAGGTAATGTTATGCATTAGCTACTTATTACTATAAAAGCAAGTTTTTAACATTGGCAGTTTTTACAAGTTTTATTCCTGCCCTTAATAATCATAAGTACAAACAAAGATACTATAAATTGATTAACAACTTATTATTTTTAAACAACTTAACACTAGTATTAAACTTTTACTACTATTTTTAATACTGCAGCACTAATATAATTTGAGATCGAATTATCCCAACACTATTATTTTTTAATATTATAGTGTCAGTACAACTTGAGATCAAAACAGCTCAAGCAACCCAGACTTCTTTTATCCGTAACCTTATTCTGCATGCAACCAGACTTTTTCTTTTTAAAACCTTACTCTACCGAGAATGTTAACTTCTAGTCGACCGCTTTTTGTATTGGCCAGGTGCAGATAGTCAGTGCAGTTCAGGTTTCCTTGGTTCAGGGGGTGCGGGTTAGACCGATCAAAGAGAATAACTTCTTAGACCCACCCACACCCTGAGGTTCTATACATTTAATCTTATTTGCCCGCCGTGTTTTGAAGCAGGTCAACCAATTAGGTTAGGCCAAATTTAGTGTTGTCGCTTTGGCTGTATAATTCATGCTTATTTTCTTGTAGCCAATTATTGTTTTAATTTTATAAGTTATGCTTAAGGAGATAGCTTATTTCTATATAGCCCACTGTCTCGACTGTGGTTTTTCTTCGTTTTCTAGGTAACTTACCTTTAAATGGGCTATTAACTTGATTGTGGGTAAGGTTATCTTGAAGACCTATGCCTAAAGGCCTAGCCCATCAAACCCACATAGGAATCAGATCTTTGGCTGCAGCGTCTCTTAACCACAAATTTCAAAGGTGGTTTCAATAAACCGTACCTGGGGGCATGACCTATTTTACCATATAGGAGTCAGCATAAAATATTGTCTGGTTGTAGGCGTCTTTTGACCACAAGTTGTAGCTTAATTTTGCAAAGCTTGCTTTTTAAAGATAATTTTGCAAAGCTCATTTTATAAAGCTTCCGGAAGTTTTAGGCCTAACACTGGTAATACTGTTGTTCATCTTAAACTTGACAACAATCTTGCTCAGATTAATCACACTTCCCTCTGCTGCTGCCTAATTTGAAGCAAGTGCCAGTTTTGATTCTTCCAAGGCTCCCTGTCTGTATACAGGGGATCAGATCTATTCCAGTGTCCCAGCAAAAGTGCAATATGGAATTTACCTGCAGAAAGTTCAAGGAATCCGCTCAGTAGAACTGAATAGGATGATAATCTATTGGACAAGGCCCTGGATGGGAATTGGAGAGCTGAGTTCTGTTCCTCCTAGTTCTGACACTGGGTGACCTTGGGTAAGTTGCTTCACCTTCCTGTGCCTCGGTCTCTCCATCGATTAAAAATGGGCATAATGATACTGGTCACCATTGTAAAGCCATTTAGATCTGCAGATGAGAAGTATCTAAGGCCTTGGCTACACTTGCGAGTTGCAGCGCTGTAAAGCCGCCCCCAGCGCTATAACTCACTCCCCGTCCACACTGGCAAGGCATTTGCAGCGCTGTATCTCCATGCTTGCTGCACTGCATGTACTCCACCTCCCTGAGAGGAATAGCGAGTATTGCGCTGCCGCTGCGGCGCCAGTGTGGCCGCCCAATGCGCTGTGAATGGCCTCCAGAATTATTCGGCAGTATCCCACAATGCCTGTTCTAGCCACTCTGGTCATCAGTTCAAACTCTACTGCCCTGGCCTCAAATAACCAACCATGTGACCAACCCTTTACATTCCCTGGGAATTTTAAAAATCCCCTTCCTGTTTGCTCAGCCCGGTGTGGCGTGGAGTGCTATCAGCGAATCTTTCCAGGTGACCATGCCTCCACGCGCCAAGCGAGCCCCAGCATGGAGCAATGGCGAGTTGTTGGACCTCGTCAGTGTTTGGGGGGAGGAAGCTGTCCAGTCCCAGCTGCGCTCCAGCCGTAGGAATTACGATACCTTCGGGAAGGTATCAAAGGACATGATGGAAAGGGGCCATGACCGGGACGCCCTGCATTGCAGGATTAAAGTGAAGGAGCTGCAGAGTGCCTACCGCAAAGCCCGCGACGCAAACGGCCGCTCGGGTGCTCCCCCCGCGACCTGCTGATTCTACAAAGAGCTGGATGCGATACTTGGGGTTAACCCCACCTCCACTCCGAGCACCACCATGGACACTTCATAGCCGGTGGGTGGAAGGAAGAGGAGGAGGAGGAGGAAAACGGGAGTGATGGTGGTGGGCCGGATGGAGACACCCCGGAATCCCTGGAGCCATGCAGCCAGGAGCTCTTCTCGAGCCAGGAGGAAGGTAGCCAGTCGCAGCAGCCAGTACTTGGTGGAGGACAAACAGAAGAGCAGGTTCCCGGTAAGCGTTTTTTTTTTTTTTTTTTTTTTTTTTTGGGAAGGAATTTTTTAGGTGCGGGCTCTTTGGGAGAGGAGGGTTAGGCATGCATGCCTAGATGTGAAATAGTGCATTGATGTGGTTTATCACATCGCGGTAATCGGCCTCGGTAATCTCCTCGAATGTCTCATCCAGAACGTGTGCAATGCACTTGCGCAGGTTTATAGGGAGAGCCACAGTGGTCCTTGTCCCAGCCAGGCTAACGTGTCCGCGCCACTGTGCCGCGAGGGGCGGGGGGACCATTGCTGCACACAGGCAAGCTGCATATGGGCCAGGGCAGAAGCCGCATTGCGGTAGAAGACCCTCCCTTGCTTCCCAGGTCACCCTCAGCAGCGAGATATTGTCCAGGACAAACTCCTGTGGAAAATGTTGGGACAGTGTTCAGTGTAGGTGCCCCCTGAAGCTGTTGGTTCTCCCCAAAGCTCAGAAACCCAGAGGACAGTGCAGCCCTGAAACAATCAGTCCCCCTTACTCACCATTCTGAGGCTCCCATTGAATATGTGTGCTCTGTTTCGGACGGGAAAATTATGCTATTGTGTAGACCCTGTGTGTTTTCTACTCCTTAAGTGCGGGGAGAATCATTACTCTGTCTGGTATAAACAATGCTGCCTCTGTTAAATGTTGCATTTTGCCTATACAGCAGCAACAACCTTGAGACCTCAGCGGTCCCTCTTATCGCCTGCTCAGAGACTGCAAAGACTCAGGAAGAGACTGCGAAAAAGCAAAGAAGACGTGCTGCAAGAAGTGATGCGGCAATCTATTAAAGAGAACGAGAAGGCACAGGACTGGAGGGAGAGAGAAAGCAGGATCCACCAGGAAAACGCAGCAGACCGGCGGCAAAGCACGGAGCACCGGCTGCAAAGCATGGATCGGCTCATAAGCATCCTGGAGTGCCAAGCAAATGCTATCCAGGAGCTCAGAGCCATGCAGAAAGTGGAGCAGTACCGCAAACCCCCCCCCCCCCCACAGCCCTTGTTCCAAAACTCTTTCCGTTGTGCCCCACTGTCACCTCCAACCCACTTTCCCCAACTTCCGTGTTCTTCACGCCACCCGCTGCCTCCAACACCAGTATCTTCACCACCCAGCCCTGAAAACCACGACTCTTAACCTCTGCACTCAACCCCCATCACCATTCAGTATAGCTATCCTGAAGTGCAGCACTCACTGCACAGCGCACCAGGCAGGACATACGCGAATCTGTGATTGTACCATTCCCCACTCCACCTCCTTGTTTCTTTTCAATAAATGGATTCTTTGGCTTTGAAAACATTCTTTATTATTGCATAAAGTAAAAAAACTCCTTAGCCCAGGAAATAAACAGGCACTGCAAGTCTGCTTGTCTGCTTAGCAGACACTGATTCCTAAAGATTGGAACTACTGCACTTCACTCCCGTGCAGGGCACCAAATATCACTGCTGGTTTTCAGCCTCAAATTGCTCCCTCAAGGCATCCCTAATCCTTGCAGCCCCGCGTTGGGCCCCTGTAATAGCCATGCTCTCTGGCTGTGCAAATTCAGCCTCCAGGTGTTGAACCTCGGAGGTCCATGCCTGAGTGAAACTTTCACCCTTCCCTTCACAAATATTATGGAGGGCACAGCACGCGGATATAACCGCGGGGATGCTGTTTTCGGCCAAGTCCAGCTTCCCATACAGAGATAGCCAGCGGGACTTTAAACGGCCAAAGGCACACTCCACAGTCATTCGGCACCGGCTCAGCCAGTAGTTGAACTGTTCCTTGCTGCTGTCAAGGCTCCCTGTTTAGGGTTTTATGAGCCACGGCATTAACAGGTAAGCGGGATCTCCAAGGATCACAATGGGCATTTCAACTTCCCCTACCGTGATCTTCCGCTCTGGGAAAAAAGTCCCAGCCTGCATCTTCCTGAACAGCCAAGTGTTCCAAAAGATGCGTGCATCATGCACCTTTCCGGGCCAGCCTATGTTAATGTCAATGAAATGCCCACGGTGATCCACAAGCGCCTGGAGAACCATAGAGAAATACCCCTTTGGATTAATGTACTCGGATCCTAGGTGGGGTGGTGCCAGAATAGGAATGTGCGTCCCATCTATCGCCCCTCCACAGTTAGGGAACCCTGTTTGTGCAAAGCCATCCACTATTTCCTGCACATTACCCAGAGTCACGGTTCTTCTGAGTAGGATGCGATTAATGGCCTTGCAAACTTGCATCAACACGATTCCAACGGTCGACTTTCCCACTCCAAACTGGTTTGCGACCGACCAGTAGCTGTCTGGAGTTGCCAGCTTCCAGATTGCAATAGCCACCCGCTTCTCCACTGGCAGGGCAGCTCTCAATCTCGTGTCCTTGCGCCGCAGGGGTGCGGGCAAGCTCCTCACACAGTCCCATGAAAGTGGCTTTTCTCATCCGAAAGTTCTGCAGCCCTGCTCGTCATCCCAGACTTCCATGACGATGTGATCCCACCACTCGGTGCTTGTTTCCCGAGCCCAAAAGCAGCATTCCAAGGTGCTGAGCATGTCCGTGAATTCCACAGGCAATTTCGTGTCATATGCGTTATGCGGCTCGATAGCATCGTCGGAATCCTCACCCTCACTCTCACTGTCACTTTGGATCTTAAGGACTAGTTCGACAACCAAACGTTACGTGCTGGTGAGATAAGTCAGCATACGCCTCAGCAGTTCGGGCTCCATTTCCTGCAGACAGATCGCGCTGCACAGAAACCGTTGAAAGATGGTGCCAAAGGTGAACGGAAACAAAGGGATTTCTGGGATGGGAAGCGATGCATCACGGGGCGTTGGGACAGGACCCAGTATGCCCCGCACCCACGCCCCCTTCCCACAACCCACGGCGCCAGAATGGGAAAAGGTGCTCTGTGGGATAGCTGTCCATATTGCACCGCTCCCAATAGCGCTGCAATTGCCGCAAATGTGGCCACGACAGTGCGCTGGGCAGCTGTCAGTGTGGACAGACTGCAGCGCTTTCCCTACTCAGCTGCATGAAGTCAGGTTTAACTCACATCGCTGTACATGTTCAAGTGTAGCCAAGGCCTAAGGGTTTAGGCATGCACTGGTTTTATTACCATCCTTCAGAACTGGCAGGCCAGTACAGACGGTTTTCTAGAATTGGCAAATGTTGTGGTTAGTTGTCTGTGTGCCAGTCCACAGCGCAAGTGCCGAAAGATCCTTTTCAGCTCATGCCCCACTGCTACATGGTAAACACAAGTCATTAAAGCCATAGAACTTGTATCTGAACAGGATGCTGCAGGGGAATGAACTCAGCTGAACAAAGACTTTGATACAGTAGATGCTCTGGCACACCTGGGTTGATTTTACTGAAGTGTATCATGTTTGAATGCCTTTATTTTTTTGATTCTTGGAATCTGTCACAGTACATTTTTGTTCTGTGAAAAGTTGCACTCCCACACCCCGCAGCCCATGTTGGGGAAAGGAATACACAACCTTATTGACTGATTAATCTCCGAAAGGATCAGCGTCCTGCACAGCCAAAAAGGATGTCAAGCAGCCTTTGGGAGAGAGGGAATGGGTGTGAACCTAGAAGGCTGCTTGCCATCCCTCATTCCTCTAAGAACTAACAGCAGTAGAAATGATTAGCTGAATGTGAAATAGAATGCTTACTCAGGTACCCACTGAGATTTTGATCCCTGTAAGCTTTGCCTCTGGGTTTCTGCAATAGCCGTTTTGGCTGCCTGCAAGACAAAGACTTGCGGGCTTCTCTTCACTAGAAAGATTTAGTGCTTTAACTAGACCAGTGTAGTTAAAGTGGTACAACCCCCCGAGTGTGATGTAGCTATACCAGTATAAAGGTGTTTATATTGGTATCGCTATTCCCATGCTGAAAGGGGAATAAACTCTACGGTACCTTTTATAGCAATATACCAGTACATCCCCTAGTATGGATGAAGTCATAAGTATTTTGGTGTAAAAATTACCATTAACCAAAATAGGTACACCAGTAAAAAAAAATTGGTGTCAACCAGGCTTAAAAGGTCTTACAGGCCCTTGCTTGGGATTCTGATATTCCTCCACTGTTCACTATATAGAGGTGACTGTGTTAAGTGTTTTGCTCAGCATGTTGGTTATTTGTCAGCTGCACTTTGAATGACCACGTGACACACAGTAATTTTTAGATGAATTGGGCCAAATTCTTCTCTGACTTAGATCTCACGAAAACCCACAGAAGTGAGGGCAGAACTTGGCCCATCTCCTCTAATGAATCATTAAGAACCTCACTGAGTGGCCAGGTGGCATGGAGAGTTAGAGGCTGGGTCTCCTCCTCCAATAACAAAACCACCACACAGTTTGGCACAACTCGCAGAGCACAGGTGATGAGGTTTGGAACTGAAGGTGCATTGGCGGAGCAACGTGGGTGAAACATGCATACAGTTTGTCATCCTGCGCCTGCTTCCAGTGGCCCCCAGGGGCCAAATTTGTGTATATGTGCAACCATGATTTTAGGTGCAAACTGTCCACAAGCAAAACGTGAACTTCAACTTCTTGATCATCAAATCCTTCTCACAAGAAAAAGAACAAATGGAGTCATCCAGATTGAGGTTGGTGAGTTTTTTTTTTTTAATTGCTTAGTTGAGTTACCAAGTATCTGCATATATGTATTTTGCCAAAACTAATATTCCATGGTACTACTGCAACATTTGTATAAGAACAAAGTTCAAATGTAAAGTTACATGCAGTAGATGCCTGTAATCAAAACATGATCATTTCATACCATCTAACAAATATGCAATTGGAGATGAGGAAAAAAAAAAGTCACCATGAATGTTGGGGAAGGATAAAAACCTAAAAAAAATGGTCAGTTTAATCTGTGATCTTTCCATTCAGATTAATTCTGCTTTTTAAAGAGTGAGCGGTTGAGAGAAGAAACTTTAGATTTACCTTTTATGAACATGAACTGTAACTTGCTTTTGGAGATCCCGCAGCTGGCTGCCTGCATAATCTCCAGGCTATAGTAATGTGTGTGGTAAGATTTTTACCATGATCTTGTCTAATTAATGCTTAACTATTTCACCCAAGTGGTGCAGATTAACTGGTGGTTATACTGTCTGCTCTCAAAAAGTTCAATATCTTGGTCTCTGGGGAGGAACTGGTGCAGATTCCAGCTCAGGAAAATGAGAATCGATTTTGCTCTTTTGTGCACTTGGAAATCTTGGCTCTTGAATGAGAAGTATGTCTGCTCTTTGACTTCCATACACATTTTTCTGTAAATGAAATTTGCAGGAACATATGTGTATCTCACGGTCCTGGCACTTGTGCTAGATTATTTCCTTGTTTTTAAATCTTTGGGACAGGCAAAACTTGAAATACTGGCAGACATGTAACAGATGACACTAGTTTTCTTACGACTTTTGAAGGCAAATGGATGTGTACAGAGCAGGTTGAGGCAGCAGTCAAGACACTTATTTTAAGTTATTAAAATCTGTACGCAGCAAGCATACAGATTCCTGCAGGATTTGGAAGCATCCCTATTGAGGAAGGGTGCATAAATCCTATAGACATGAGCTAGTTAAGGATATGCTTAAGGACTGTCTTTAATAGGGACAGACTTAAGCATGTGTTTATGAACTTTCCAGAATTGGAATCACGAGGTCTGATTCTCCAGTGCCCCTGCACCTTGTCCAGTCACTTATATTTGTGCAAAGCTACCATTCTGATCTGGTAGTGTTTTACATTCACTTTGCAGATATATAAGTGATGACACAAGTGCAGGGCAATGGAAAATCAAGTCAATAGGGAGCACGGAAATTGTGGTTACTTGCACCAGTGTAAAACACTACCACAGCATCATGATAGCATTTTGTATTCACTTTGCACTGGTGTAAATGATTGCACAAGGTGCAGGGAAACGGAGGCTCAGACCCTAAGTCACTTTTTATGTTTGGTTTTAAGTAGAGAGCTTTGTTTAAGTGAATGAATAGTAGGAACTGGTGTCAGATTGACAGTTCTGGACAGGGAATCATTCTATCCTCACAACAAACATTTCGTGGGCAACCGCCCAACAAGCATGATTCAGAACCCAGACCCATGTCTAGGGGCACTTGTTTCTATGACCATTCAGGGCCCTTTGAGATTGCAAACAAGACTGCTAAGTGGTTGTTCTGCTGCAGTGGGCTGTTGTGCATGTGACTTGTACTGAACCATGGATTTGTTCCATGCAGATCACCAAAAGAGGGAGTATAACCTGTTGACTCCATATTCGATGTAGTATAGTTAAATATTTGTTAGCATCTGACTGTCCAAAAATAGTACAAGGCTTTCAAATTGCAGGTAGGTGCCAAGAGAAGGACCTGGATTGCTGTGACTGAAAGCTAGAAAGCCTCCCTCTCATTTGTAGCACATAGACTTGGATGTGAGGTAAGGTCCATTACTCCAGGCTCACTTTTTGAGCACATGGTGTTGCATGAGATATTAATATTCAAATAGAGCTCTTCCTGACTTGGGTGTTTTTCTATTGCTGCAGATAGTTTAATCCCATGACTCCATGAGTTAAGATGATTTCCCCCCCAAACATGACAACGGGACATGCCACAACCACTTTATTTTTATGTTGAGCCATTTTCCTACATGTCTAGTCTGGCTTTGTTTCTGTTGCTTTCTAAGCTCCCTACCCCTTTCCCCCAACACAGGTTATTGGAGTTAGCGAACTGATCTATGTGAACCCCTTTACAAAATTTGGTCATGTTTATATGACAGCACACAATGTATGCTGTAAAAAAGAAAACTTAACGTAGGTCTGTGATTTTGTATGTTTAAAAAATGACAATCTAGAGGTCCATTTTTGTCTCACTTGTCTAGTAAGTAGTTCACTCACAAATTACAGAGGGCAAGATGTAGGAACTACAGGGGAAAATTTTATGGAGAAGTTTTTCCTGGTGGTACCCATCTCCTGCCCATCTGAGGGACATGCCAGGAGGACCCTGACCACACCTAGCTTTCATGATGAGGGGATCAGCACTCTCACTTTGACTGTGGAAGCCACTTCCTACTAGCTGTCTATACCATGAGTTTAGCATTGTGGACAGAGCTGCCCAGAACAAGTTGGGAGAGGTGCAGAAGACCTGGTAAATAAGTAGTGTTCCAATATGTTGCTTCAGACATGGCGGAAGTGGCCTGAAGTCTCAGCTCTTGAATCTGCACAGCATGTGTTATTGACTTGCGGCACATTTTGATGTAGTTTCTGAGTACTTCATTCCTTTGTGAGTGTTTGCTGCTTAGCTCTCGCTTGGCTGGCTGGCTAAATTGGGTTAAAGGCTGGACAGCTTCTCACTTTCAGATAGGTGTGACATTAGGGTTGTCACTTGGGGGCTTTTTTATACTAACTTTATATTGTTTATTTTCAATTGTGTACTTTGAGTGGGGCTAATTTTTAACATGCTTGACTGTACCCAACTCCTTTCTCTATTTTCTGGTGCTGCAATAAGGGATCCTGTTGTCCAACTTAAACCTTGATGCTTCATGAAAGTATGTATGATACAGAAAGTAAAACAGATGTGATCGGTTTTCTGCACCCATTGAAAATAAATTATGGTGGAGATTGGCTTAGCTCTTCCTGTCGCTTAAAACTGCCTTGTTATATATTCCCTTCCTGCTATGCATCCGAAGAAGTGAGGTTTTTACTCACGAAAGCTTATGCCCAAATAATTCTGTTAGTCTTTAAGGTGCCACCAGACTCCTTGTTGTTTCTTCCTGATCCAGTGTCTCAGTCCTGCTGTACTCCTCTGTAATTTACACAGTACTTTTTTGTAAGTTATGAGACTGAATGGAGTCTTCACTTTGTATTAACAGATAGTAAAAACTGACTTAATAGCAGCCACTAACTTGGCTATTGCACCATGGATCCAATACCAAATTCTAATGCCCTGTTTGCATTTTATATTCAAGTGTAAAAAGGATTAGATCAGGGGTTGGTCAATAAATTTTTGTCAGCATAACACTATCAGAATTAACTAAATGTAGTTGAATTAACTAAATCAGTCAAGTAGTTCTAGAAACCAAATTACATATGCACATTTTCTAGTGTCAAACCTTAGGGGACTGGCCAAACTCCAGCTGCCTAATATTTTGGGCACTGGACAATGTGTGTTTTTGGATTGCCACTAATGCCTGCTATGCCAAGAGAAAGGATCTGGTTGTTGAGGCAGGATGGAAGTCTTGGCTACACTGACTCCCCAACTATTAGGAACTAACAGAGGGAAGATGTATATCATGCACGGAAATTAATACTGTGCAAAGAGTAGCATGGTAGTGTATCCACATGGCCTAAGCACCAGCTAAGTGGTAAGGGCACTGTTATAAAGAGAATGAACAACATTGGTAACATAAGGGGGAAAGCAGGCCCGGCTTCTTCAAAGACTTAAGGGAACCTGGTTTGGTCTCAGTTAAACTAGAGGCTGCAGCTGGGGGTGAAAGATGTCTATGAAAGAATTTGACATTAGGTCCCATTTCAGGACATTAGAAAAACAGCATGTATAAGAAAAACAAGGAGCATGTGAACTATACTTTAAGGCAACTACAGCTTACACCTTTAATAGTAGTACCTTTCTAATTCCTTCAGTTTCAGCCTACAAACTATACTACTAGTCTATTGCAGATTATAATTTACTGCTATTCACCCTATAACAGGGATGGCCAAATTTACTGACCCTCTGGAGTGCAGACTATGATCTTCAGAAGTTTGAGATCTGGGCGCACGTGCCAGGGCTTGGAGTTTCTGCCCTATATCACCACCCTACCGCAAGGCAGAAGCCTAGAGCTCCCCTCAGTCTGGTAGGCAAAGAATGGGGTAGGGGACATGAGGAGCTTCATGAGCTGCACTTTAACTGTAAAAGAGCCACATGTGACTTGGGAGCAGCAGTTTGGCCACCCCTACCCTATAGCTTTACAAATTTGTATTCCAGCATTAGCTTATGTGAAGATTTGTGCCAGGAATCCATACCTAAGGCTAGTTTGTCATCTAAGAAATGTCATAACTAAATTGAAGGTGTGTGCTTAAGTTCCAGTTTCTTTTAAAAGGTAGGAGCACCAGAAACCAAAGATAAGTGTTTTGGAAACTGCTTCTACTTCTTCTCTCGTTGCTTGTTTCACCACTGTTCCATAGCAACTTGAGCTTAACATGAAAGTTTGATTTTGTGAATTAGAGTGTGGGCAACCATCAACTATGAATTAACTACTTAAGCATTTTGTTTCAGTCTCTCCTAGGTACAGAAATTCATAGATCCAATCATCCAGGAACTTGTAAACCCTTTCAAGCTGGCAGAAAGTTGGAGGTAACTGAAAATTTTCCTGGTCATTGTAAATTTAACTGACCTCTTGAAGTGTTTCAAGAGGATAACAGAAGAATATAAATAAGTTATGTTCAGAACAGGTGCTGCTGCTGCTTTCCCCCTCGCTCCCAATCGAGTACTTTATTCTTTTTACAGATGAGCTCAGGCTGCTGGTTTGTGTACAACAGTTCAATACAGAAGTAGCTTTTAAAGTACAAGGTGTTTTAAGTCTGCTTAAATACGTGTGCAGTTAAATTATTTGCAGTCACTTATCAGCAAAAATAATCACAGAATACCAATCAAGCTTTTTAGTGCTATACCAGTACTTTATTTAACAAACCAAACTACAAAAAGCTAAGAATTTAAAGTTTGTTTTACAAAAAAAAAAAAAAAAAAAAATTCCTTAGAGACATACTTTCAAGAGTGATTTTGCTTTCCCTTAAACTGTTTAAGAATTTGCAGGTAAGAAAAGTAAAAATTCAATTTGTATTTCAGTTGTGGTATAACTTCAATGAGCTGAACCTCAATTGTCCAGAACAGTCTGTCCCTTCAGTTTCAAAAGGGTTCTCAAAGTGGGTCTGTAAACTGTATCTGTAAAGAGCATGTTCCCTCCCATTCAGAATCATAACATTGCTGTGGTAACTAAATTGCTTACATGGAAAAGTGATTAAGAAGGTTAGTGTACTGCAAACAGAATGGAGAGAGTGAAGTCAGCTTCTGAACCTACTTTATTACAGTGAAACTTCCTTGTGGTTCTCTGTTCATATATTTAGCAAAACAATAGTATGGTGTATATAAAAAAATCCAGATTCTTATGGCCCTGTAAGGCTGCTGCACTCTATCCAGTATGAGCACTGATCAAGTGGAAGGGCACAAGTCTTCTATACAGCAATCACCACCTCTTCAAATCAGGGTAGGGCCGAGTCTTGCAGCACAATACTGAAAATCTTGACAAGTATTACATGAGCTACTTCTATGAATTTAGCATTTTTCATCTTTAAAGAAACTTAACATTAACTCCCTCACAGAGATTGGGACTTGTATTTGACCTTTTCCCCTAGCTGCCATAAATTCAGTGCTCTTCAGTGTAAGTAATGGGTCTTGAGCACCAGCAAGGATTTCAAGAGTCCTTTATAAACAGTGCATAAAGACTGAAGTATTAGTCCCTTTTCACAGATCTGTACAGCCATGTTAAATGTCTCCCAGTCATACTAAATCTGCAACAGGCCTATCACTAGAACCTTCTCCATCTAATTTCTTGGTTTATGCTCCTTGGCCATGGTTCTTCATACAAAATTCTATTTGCAAGTCTGGCTTTAGTCGCTTCCTCCTGTATCAGATTTGCCTGGAAAGCAGTTCATTCAGATTTACTTTTGTGCTTGTTTCTGCCAGGCTTAAATTTCAGTGATAGAGCATTTGATAGTAGGATGAAGGGAAGAGGAGCATTGATAATCTGAACTGTTTAAGACACATACTCAAATTAATAGTCAGCATGCTATTATGAGCACTAACGACGTGAAACTGATTTTAATGCAAGTTCTCCTTTGGGAAAGTGATTAAAGCTTTCCCTTTTTAGACTAAAAGTTAGTGACCTGATGAACTGCCCAATATGTGCATAAAGTAGGCTACCTACAGCCCTTTAAAGTAATATGGTAATCCTAAAAAGCTTTAATACTTAACTCATAAGTATACAATTGCAGATGGTAAGGTAGCCCATTATGGCATACAACTAAGACCTTAGTGTACTAGATTGATTTTAGCATCTCCTCTCAGCACATGGATCAATTATTATTGCTATAAGCTCAGCCATTTCACACAGAACTGCAGTATTGCTAAATTTTAACTATAGTATATTAAAGGGGAACAAAAAATTGGAACTATGCTATTTCATACATGCAAAGTACTTAATGGAGAGCCAAAAGTAGGAAGATTCTCCCCAAGAAGCTGTTAGATATCACTAAATTGTAGTAAGCAACCCTTCAGTCAACGGTGGCACTATAAGCATTTCATGCTAGTGGTGGAACTAGTGCCTTAAAGAAATTAATTAAGCATGTGTGATTACTACAGCTCAATTCACTAAGTAATATTAGCAGACTGTAACCCCCCACTCCAAAGTTTTCCTCTTAGCCAGCCTCTACTGCAACACCCATTCAAGCTTAGAAATTTGAAGATTGGCTCTAGTTCCTTCTGTGCCACATACAGCCACCTTCTTCCTCCCTTCCCAACAGGCTGGGTGCTCATTAAGTGTGACCTTGATTACCTGATGTAATGGAGGTATTAAACAATTGGCTCTCCTTAAAAAAAAACACTTTGATTTTACTAACTTAATGGTATAACAATCTATTCATACAACTTATTTTTGAAAGTTGTTCCAGTGGTAATTATTCTTTGTTCTATTTTACATTAAATTGGTCCACTGCTAGGAAAGATCAAGAGTTCAGTTCAACTTAGGTGAGTGTATTGTTTAGAAATAACTGTCAAATATGATACTTCCATCGGAGTTCTGTGTAGTTTAAGAGCTGTAACTATTAAATCTCAAGCTGTACTATGTATGTAACTGTTTCAGAAGTCTTAAGAATGAGGGCCACTTTCTCATTTACACTAAGGTGAAAGAATGAAGTTGGATATTCCAAATTGCTATCGTATGGAACCCCCATCACAGTAACTGTGTTCTGGTCCTTTGCCTTTGTACAGTGCAGAGGGTTTGCCTCCTGTGTGACGACTGTCTCCAACGCAACTACTCACATCCAGAATTGTCCTCATTACCTTTATTTTCTTTGGGAATGTGAATGGAGATAACACTATTTCCAGACTTCAAATTGACTCTAGGAGAGATGTTGAATTCACTAAATCGTTCCAGCATGTGATGATGGGAAACCGTAAATTTAAATACCAGGCATAATCCTGAGATTAAAATGCAAAGGGTTCAGTCAGTTTCTCCCCTGATGACTTAATTGCTTTGCTGAATCAGGAGAAGTATGAATATAACCTGATAAACCATCCTCCGTTTAGCTGAAGTGGCTTGTTGCTTGCATTAGCTGATGTACAAAGTTGTTGTTTTGAAGGTAGCATTCAACTGATTAAGTATATTTGATTTACTATGATCAGCCTGTACAAGATTTCTAATAATCTTTTAGATCCTGCAATGTGGTAATTAAATGTTCTTTACTGGCTAGTTATATGTTAAGTTTGTAAGTCAAGCACTTTTAAAAACAGGAAGTAGATTTTCTAAAGTTACTTTCCACACCAAGACAAGAGTCAAAATACTTCACACTTCATTTACAGGGAAGTTTATAGTATAGTAGCGCCAGTACAGGGAGTTTCAGACCTTAGACCCTGTTTCACACCGAGTGTGGTGAAGTGATTTGCAGGTATTGTTCATCTGTCATTGGCTCAGATGCTCAGTCCCTGCAGAACAAAGGCAGATCAAGAAATAAGCACTAGGAAAACTATAAAACTAAACTACACGTCCCAATCACTGCCTTTCCCAAACTGAGCAAACTTCAAAATGACGACTAAGGGACTTTTAAAAAAGGTATTTAGGCACCTAATGACTCAGACAGGTTGGATTTTCAGAAGCACCTATCTTTAGATACCTAAATATCTGTATACAAAACTATGACCCTATGTTCCTTCCTTTTACTGTCAGAGAATGCAGGACTGAAATCCAGTTGCCTATGCCAAAACTTATTCTCCTATACATTTTTAGTGACAGATCTGTACTTAAGTTCATAGTAATCATGAAACTAGAGTCTTCTACAACACAAATCCTATTTGAGGGTGGATAGCTTGCATTGTATCTTTTAAATGTATGTTAAACTAGCATGTATTTAATAATGGGAATATACTGGAATTATCAATCTGAAGAAGTTAAACAAAACTTGCATGAAGCACCATCTAATTTAAAGTTTGAGTAAGAATTAGGTATTTCCAATAGCTGTCATTTCACTATGACTCAGCTACTTTAAAAAGCTATAAGTATTTTACAACAAAATTTATGTACTTCACTAAGATCAAAACTTCACATAACTTCACAAAAGAAAGGGTCAAAGTTAATTTCTTTTTTACTGTCATTTAAAAACTCATAGCTTTGTACACCTGCAGGTTATATTTGAAATTAAAATTAATCTCTTTACTGTACATTAACTAGAGTCTCTGCGTAACATACAACTTCGTAAGTTATCTTTTGCATCCAATATAACTTATGAAACTCAATGCATTTTGCTACCTGTGATTCTTCTAGTTTTTGTAAGGGTGGGGAAGTCACTGAACACTAATTGGGGCCTATTAATTACTTAAGCAAACATTCCAAAGCTCTCTATGGTCCAAAATACCAGAACTGTTGGCACCAGTTAAATAAACTAACAATTTAAACAGATATAACGGGGGGTTTTGTAAAAAGAATTTTATATAGATTACATACCATTCCATGCTTCACAAATTTTGCTGCTGTAAAAATCCCTCTAACATTTATACAAATACATTTGGATTCTTAGGTCTCAGTGTGCGCATTATATCAAACAGCAGCAAAAAAATTCTGTACTGCTAAAAGCAGTTACACCTGCTTGTGCCTTTAGAATACTAACTACATTTAAAAAAAGTCCAGATAATCAGTGCATCATCACTGAAGTAGGAACATACAAAAAATCCTAACAAAAGTAGCTATGTGTGTAGCAAAGAATGAAGTTCATAGCTTTAGGATACTACATAATAAAAAGGCATGAAGACTCTTATATAAAACAGGATACAATCAGACTAGATTAGGCAACTACACATTTGGATTTCGGGGGGGGTGGGGGGGGGGGGGGAGAGAAAACACTTCAGAAAGGTTTCAAATGACAAGCCAGCATTACATAGGACTCTAAAGGCACATTTCAGGTAGCACAATGATTGTTAAAATCAACTGTTTATACACACACATCTTAATGGTTAACTCTCATTCCCCCTGCCCCCAAAGCAATTTTGTTATCTTAAAAAAGGGATGAGAAGTACGTTTTCAGCAATGTTATCACCAGTCGGATAAATTGATCAGTCCAAATAGTATTTTCCTCATGTTGATATGGATTCTGTGCACTACTGCAATCCAGGGGAAAAAAAGGGGGAGGAGGGGCAGGATTAGTAAAGGCTGAATTGTTGTATTAATTAACATTTACTCATCAGATCCCACTGATCTCTTCTGTACCCTTTTGCGTGGCAACCGCCTGGGTGAAGCTTTATCTGAAGGAGAAAAGGAGACAAGATTACCTAAACTGCTGCAAATAGTACATCAGATTAAAAGGACACTTTTTTTTTAAAAATATTCTCATGCGTTTCCTGAATAGAATGGAAATTGCCATTTGGCTTTCCAGCACACTGCCATGCAGGAGACAGCTTGAGGATGAAAGATAAACTTACTTGATTGTTTTGAACATGCTAATAGCATAGTATTTAAAATCTATTATTAAACTTCAGGGCATAAATCTTCACGTTCTTTGACACACACCTCACAGGACTGACTATATTTAGTTGTTTGTAAAAAAACTAAAACTAAAAATGCTAAAATACACCCTAAATGAAAGATGCTTTGTATTCAAAACATTAATCTGTACCCAGCTAAAAGGATTACACGCTCTATCAGTTCCTTTAGAAGCCATGCCAAAAACCCTACACTTACCTTCCGTTAACTAAACACCTTCAATATGCAAACTTATCTTCTAGCATCATATCAACCTCTAGAGAGTAATGCTTTACCAGCTGACAGCTGGAATCAAGTATTCCTTTAATGTTTGAGGTAACCATATCAGAATTCAGCAGGGCAAAAGAGATATTAGCCATGATGATTTTAAATCCCACGACTCTAGGAATCATTCAAGCCTTACAATACTACAAAATCATTTGATGTTTAATCCTGGTAGTTTACAAAAAACTGATTATAGCAGGCCTACAACTGTCCTTTGCTCTAGGGATGCTTTTCGTGCAAACAAAAACAGAGTAGAAGAATTAATACAATCCAAAATATAAATCCATGCCTAAATTTGAACCCATGGCTCCAGGGAGAGTATTTTATGCCTTGCTGTTTAGACCCCTATCAATCTCTCCATTTTACTCTAAAATCCTCTGGTGCTAATTTATGCACCTTTTCATAATTCTAATACACATTCCCTCTACAAATCTCCTTATTCCTTCTAGTGTCTTTCATACCATTACCTCCCCACCCAAAGACCTGTGGAAAGAAATAGGTAGGATACAGGAAGGGACCCAATAGTTTTATAGCATTTCACAATTATGATGCAGTGTGCAAACAGCCAGTCCTCAGACCTTTATCAGGTAAGAAAATACTATTCCCATTTTATTGATAGGGAAACAGGCACAGGAAGTTTAAGTAGTCTGCCCAAAATCACAGCAACTCAGTGTCAGCCTAAAGATTATAAACTAGGTCTCAATAACATCCATGCCTAATCCAGCAGACCAGTGTCCCTCACCAGTCATATAACTGTCAGTTTTCTAATGGTTACTCTTACACATGCCACATTATCTAAGGCCACATATCCATAGCCACTATTACTTCCATCAGCTTGCATAACTAATTTCATACAGTAGGTGCACACTGTGGTATTCTCCTGGATGCTGCTGCAGTACTCACCTATCTTTCTCCCTGTCCTGGTCATGAGTAGTTCCACACCGTAATAAAACATTTCTAAAGTTTCACAGATTTGATTAACTGTGTGCAAAATTCTACATGCAAGAGATATTATGGCACATGTAGTTATTTGTACTAAAAGTGAACAAACTGTTTAAAATGAGATACATGACCTTGTTTCATATGCATGATTTTTGTTCTTTTCACTAAAAGTTTCCTCACAATTGCAGCCTTCATCTATGCAATACTATGAGGGGAATAAAATGCTGTGCACTTTAAACAAGACTACCACAACAAGAGTCACAAAAATACTAAAACTAAAGGAGGATCTATATATGTTAAATGTTGCAATACGTTGTTTACCTGCAACACCCAAACTTCTGTTATAATCTTACTAGAGCTGTTGATTAATTGCAGTTAACTCACGCGATTACCTCAAAAAAATTAATTGCGATTAAAAAAATTAATTGTGATTAATTGCAGTTTAAATCATACTGTTAAACAATAGAATACCATTTGAAATGTATTAAATATTTTTGGATGTTTTTCTATATTTTCAACTATATTGAACAGAATAGACGTACAGTGCTCACTTTACATTATTTTTATTACAAATATTTCACTGTAAAAATAGTATTTTTCAATTCACCCCATAAAGAGATTGCATGACGGTACTTGCATCGTGAAAGTGCAACTAAGGCCTGGTCTACACTGGGGGTGGGGGTCGATGTAAGATACGCAACTTCAGCTACAGGAATAGCGTAGCTGACGTCAATGTATCTTATTTCGACTTACCTCCCATCTTCATGGTGGGGGATCAACGACCGTGGCTCCCCCATCGACTCCGCTATCGCCGCTCGCCCCGGTGGAGTTCCGTAGTCGACGGGAGCGCGTTCGGGGATCGATATATCACGTCTAGATGAGACGCGATATATCGATACCCGATAGATCGATCGCTACCTGCCAATCCGACGGGTAGTCTGGACGTACCCTTACAAATGTAGATTTTTTGTTACATAACTGCATTCAAAAACAAAAATGTAAAACTTCAGAGCCTACAAGTCCACTCAGTCCTACTTGTTCAGCCAATCACATTTGTTTACATTTACCGAAGATAATAGTACCAGCTTCTTATTTACAATATCACCTGAAAGTGAGAACAGGTGTTCGCATGGCACTTTTGTAGACAGCACTGCAAGGTATTTACATGCCAGCTATGCTAAACATTAATATGCCTCATCATGTTTTGCCACCATTCCAGAAGACATGCTTCCATGCTGAAGATGCTTGTTAAAAAAATGTGTTAATTCAATTCTGACTGAACTACTTGGGGGAGAATAGTATGTCTGTTACTGTTTTACCCACATTCTGCCATATATTTCATGTTGTAGCAGTCTTGGATGATGACCCAGAACATGTAGTTCATTTTAAGAACACTTTCACTGCAGATTTGACAAAACCCATAGAAGGTACCAATGTGAGATTTCTAAAGATAGCTCCAACACTCGACTCAAGGTTTAAGAATCTGACGTGCTGTCCAAAATCTGAGCAGGACGAGGTGTAAAGCATGCTTTCAGAAGTCTTAAAAGAGCAACATTCTGATGCAGAAACTACAGAACGAGAACCACTGAAACTGAAAATCAACTTTCTGCTGGTGGCATCTGACTCAGATGATGAAAATGAACATGCTTTGGTCCACACTGACCTGGATTGTTATTGAGCAGAACCCATCAGCATGGATGCATGTCCCCTGGAATGGTGGTTGAAGCATGAAGGGACATATGAATCTTTAGCGCATTTGGCACGTAAATATCTTGCGACACTGGCTACAACACTGCCATGTGACTATCTGTTCTCACTTTCAGGTGACATTGTCAACAAGAAGCGAGCAGCAACGTATCTCCCGCAAACAAACAAACTTGTCTGAGTGACTGGCTGAACAAGAAGTATGACTGAGTGGACTTGGAGGCTCTAAAGTTTTACATTGTGTACAAAAAAATAACTGCATTCAAAAATAAAACAATTCTACATTTGTAAGTTCAAACTTTCATGATAAAGGAATTGCATGACAGTACTTGTATTAGGTGAACTGAAAAATACTATTTCATTTGTTTTTTACAGTGCAAATGTTTGTAAAAAATATAAAGTGAGCACTGTACACTTTGTATTGTGTTGTAATTGAAATCATTTGAAAATGTAGAAAACATACACAAATATTTAAATGGTATTCTATTATTGTTCGTGCAATTAATTTGTTTAATCGCTTGATGGCCCTAAATCTTACCAGTGCTTTCATGCTATTACACTGACTCCCACATACAGCGATGAATTAGAATTTTACTGGAGACCAGTTAGTGTAGATGCATAGTAAAAGCCCCCCAGTTAATATAAAGCACCATCAAAGTTTAAATACCTCACCTCTTCTACTCTGCACTGAAGCCACAGGAAAGCAAAACAGAAAAGACAGCAAAAGAGAAGTCAGAAATATCCACAAGCATTCAAACAGCCTTAGAAAAATCAGATACTGAATTTGGGTTTAGAATTCTTAACAGAAGTTAGTGATATTTAGGACTCCAATACAACTACACAACCCTAGTCTTAATGTTGTGTTTGATAAGTACAAGATCATACACTTAGATGATCATTTGATAGTCTTAAATGGGTTCATCCTACAGACTGAAAACTCGGGGGGGGGGGGGGGGGGGGGAAAGGGAGGAGGGAATGGGAAAATGTCTTATTCCACTAGGACTTCTCCGCAGGACCCCTTCAGATTTCTGTGATCAAACTTTGGTTGGAGGGTCAGCAGTGCTGAAAGCCAGTCTATGAAAGCATGGGTAAGAAAGAAAAGGTTTTATTTTTTTTAAAAACAAAGTCTCTATATAGATCACTTCTGCCATGTAACACCTATTTTGGACTTCGCTTCCAGCTAACCAGTGAAATGGAATATAATGAAAATGACTAGCAGGCAGGAGGAAAAGTTTGTGGTGGCTGCCCGTTAGCTCTTCAAAAGTCTGTTTAGAGTCTACCTTTAAAAACAGCTCACTATTTAAAATAACCAGTTACTGTGTAATACGCAAAAGAGTTATTACAAAAAGGTGCATATGCTTAAGATACTTCTAGATTGAACTTGTTTCATGAAGCAGATGGCTTAAGAATCTGGAAAAAAAATTTTTTTTAACAGTTTGATAAAACAAATGAATCATACCCTTGTTGTGAAAGGCTTACTACTTACTGATCTGATTTAAAGTTTCTTGAGGAATCCAGCTCATGTCAACGTCATTTTGATTTGATGTGCCCATCTCTACTTTCTGTGCTGGTCTCTTTCTCTGGAAGAGTTTGAGGTAAGAATATATTTATCTCACACAGAGATGTGAACAGATTTGCCTTCCATAAGGAAGCTTTATGTAGTACAAATGTCAGGGTATTAAACCTACATAAGGAATTCCTGCATTTAGTAAAAGCCAACTGTCATTAAGCAAACACAAAATAATACACCTTTAAGCTTGTGAACAGTTACAGTGTCAAGCCCTCCTTGTAGCCTAACTTCAGCAAACTTGACACCTTAAGTAATTTGTCAGAAGTCTTATAAAGTGTCAGATCTAATGCTTTTAAATTCAGATTATCCTCATTCCATGTAGCAGGAATTATATCTAGATTCCCATACAACTCCATACATATCAGTGATGCAGTACAGTATTAAATAATTACCAAGAAAGCACAAATCTACAAAACACTACTCTTATCTCCAGTATACTTAGGATTTTTCCCTAATAGCATTCTATTATTACTCTTTGAAATGAACACCCTTGTGGTACCTGGAGTGTTGAGTTACACTTTCACTAGATGTACTACTTGGCCAAATCAATATGACGACAAACCATTAGTTGTAATATGATGATAGTGTTCAAGACTCAGGCCTATCATGCTAAGCAAATATAAACATGTAGGAATACATGATCCCAATCCCAAAGGTTACAATACACGTTAAGACAGGGCATTAACAGCTGACATAACAGCAGGAAATGAGGAAGGACTTCAATGAGGTTGTAAAGAGTACGTGAAAAATGTAGTTTTGTAGCTGCACACACCTGACATTTGGAAAACACCAGAGCCTTTTATTCCACAAGGTTGACCATTGCTATGGTGAAGAAGGTAAGCAAAGGTACAGTGGTAGACAAGCAACTCATCAGCATGATTTTTCAAGTTACAAAACAGCTCATAAGACACATTTCTGTTTAAAGGCTAGGAGGAATTCTAGTATCAATCTGCTTCCCTTCAATTTCACTGATCAAAGTTAAATTTTCATGTTCTTTTGTGCCATAACAGGCCACAAAAGGTGTATTGCTGCGATTGGAAGCTAACACTTCAGTATCAACATATGATTAACAAGTGCACATAATTGCTTACTTACTTTCCTAGATTCTAGCAGTTGATGTAGACCAACAATGACAAGTAGGCCAAGTCCTGCCAGGAACACGTACATGAAGATTCTTATTTGGTAAGAGGGAGAAGGAAAAAAAAAAAATGTAGGGTCATCTTCAGTTTGAAGTCTAATCAGTTGTTTAAAAGAATGAGAAGTAATTGCAGAAATTTTATCAGGCCCTTGGAGTGCCTCTGCATATTGTGTGGTTTTACAAGCATTTTTTTTTTTAAATAAGTTTTGAGGTCTCTCTCAGGAAAAAGAATGGAGGATGAAAAATAATGAAGCTTAATACAAAGTACTGCGAAAAAGAGTAAACCAAATAGAGTTGTTTGGCTCGGATAAGTTACAGTAATCTTAACTTTTACATGGAAAAACAGAGTAAATTTTCATACAAAAGTGCCATTTGGTAGACTTCAACAAATACACCTCTACTCCGATATAACGCTGTCCTCGGGAGCCAAAAAATCTTACTGTGTTATAAGTGAAACCGCGTTACATTGAACTTGCTTTGATCTGCCGGAGTGTGCAGCCCCACCCCCCCGGAGCACTGCTTTACTGCATTATATCTGAATTTGTGTTATATCGGGTCGCGTTATATCGGGGTAGAGGTGTATGTATTTAGCTACTGACATTTCTCTAAGTTCACATTTGCTAAAGTTAACGTAACATACCAAATTCTAAAATGGGGTGTGTGTGAGTGAGAGAGAATGAATAAATGTGACTGCTAATTTACTAATCAGTTACAAGAGCTATGAGGCCCCATTACATAATCACTTCTGTAGTATACACCACCTCAATGCTCATGTTGTAAGGATACCCTGAAGTCTTTACTGGTGATGGAGCATCCTAAGAAGTGGGTACCTAAATTAGAACTTAGAGAGAGTGTTCTACAGCTGAATTCTCTGAAACAGCCTGTACATTTCCTAGATTAAGTGGATAGTTGAATTCTTTTTCTATAGATTCCAACTATAGTTTAAATCTCATTCAGTATTTAAGAGGTTAGGTTCCCTTATTCTTATGAACAGTAGATCATCCTCCAAGGTATTAAACTAACCAATTTTACAAGCTGAAGCTGACAAGAAGTTCTAAATCTATGAACCAAATCATTGTGCCAAGTATCAGAGGGGTAGCCGTGTTAGTCTGTATTCACAAAAACAACAAGGAGTCTGATGGCACCTTAAAGACTAACAGATTTATTTGCATCTGAAGAAGTGGGTTTTTTACCCACGAAAACTTATGCCCAAATAAATCTGTTAGCCTTTAGGGTGCCATCGGACTTCTTGTTTTCATAAAAATCATTGCAGAAAGAGTTTAATCAGAATCTTCATCAAAAGACAAACGTTTTCAGTAAGCTTTTGAAAACTGATTTGCTGAGCAGGCAAATTCTAGTACACAGTCATCTGTAAATGCTTGGTATCTTCTTCAAAAGGGTGATGTACGTGCTTTTGAAAATGCCACACACAATATTTTAATGTACGTTTAACAAGTATGTACTGTGCCACATCCTTGCAACAAATAGTGAGAGTACCACATCATTTCCTTTCTTTCAACAATTTAGTTGAATGCTCATAAGGAATGCCTCTAATCCACAGATCAAGTAAAGCAGCTAAAAGTTTCCCCACAAGGAACTGCAAGCTACTTCCAGGGACAAATAATTCTTTTTTCACAGCAATTCACCTTTAGCTTCTTTGCGTTTCCACAAAATTGTGAGGAGCGCATGTGTTAACTAGGAATTAGACTAAAAATTCACATGTTGCCACCTGAAAAGAATCCCTCAGATTAGACTAATTTAAAACAGTGCCTCAGAAGTAAAATTGTATATCACAGGTACTTCAGCCTTCAAAATGTGGCCCACATCTCAATACCCTGAGCCATCTGTGTCACCCTTCCTCCCTACAAATAATTTTATTTAGGAATACAGCCTCAGATTGAGGCTATTCATGCAATTATCAATAGGCCACACTTATGCTCAGGACTTGGATCGGAGACAGAAAAGTAATGAAAACTATCCTATCTGACATAGTAATATTATGGCTATATTTTGAAATATGAATTAGGTACAGAATTTTTCTTAACTGCATATCCAATCAGTTTTATTTCACATTAAACAAGAAAGCACATCCTCTATTTCCGAGGTGTTGGGTTAACATTTCCCCTCCCCTCTTCTGAATACTCTACCATCACCAGGCCATACAGGATTTCCAGCATTCCATGAAATGAGGACAAAAGCATTTTTAAGTGGCCACACATAACAGTACATTACTGCTGATGTACTACCAACAAAAACAAGTTCAAATTTCTCTTACGTTTCTCCATCCAATCCATCTTCTTTTTCAATAATTGTAACAGTTTGATTGAAGACAGCATCTTGGAACACATTGCCCTGCAAAAATGATGATTTTTTTTAAAATCAGTTTAACCTCTCATAATTGTAATGCCTTCCAAGGAAATGTGATGAGATTCTAAAACCTCTGCTGAGGACAAACTACTATGTGGAGAGCAGAGGAACTGATTAGCTCACAACAAAAAGGTAAGTCATAACTATGGGAGAAAACACTGCAAGAGGTTCTGAAACTGGAGCTAGCTGAAGACTTGCAGAGCAATACCTTTGGTAAGTACGTAGAATACAAAAAAAATCTTACACAAGAACATGTGATACAGTGTCCATGGCTTTAGCACAAATGCTATACTAATTTCATGTCTTTCTGTAGTGTGATAGAGATGTTCTATTGAGCACCGAGGATCTTATTACATTGTTCACTGGAGGGAACTTTCAAAGGTGCAAGAAGCTGTTAGATGTTTAACTCCTTCTGAAAGTCAATGGGAGCCAAGCACCTAACTCCCATTAGTGCCTTTGATAAATCTTTTAAAAAGCTAATGACAACACTTGCCAGCATTGCTCACTCATTTAAATTCATGGGGCTACACATCTCACCCAGTGAGTTTACAAGATCTCAGGAGAAAGTCAAGATTTTCTGTAAAGACAGAGCACCATTCACTATCCTTAAGTGCTATAATGTCCCTAGCTAATGGAAGTTCAAGTGTAATTTTATAGCACACAAAACATGTACAGATCTACAATCAAATACATATCCATAACAAAAAATAAGTTGGTCTAAGCATTTAATGTAATCTACATAGACACTAAGTGTTTTTAAAAACACTAGCCTTTCCCTTCCTGCCCACAATTCCACTTTAATTTGAATGACTAAAAGTAATTCCAAAACTGGGCTTACATTTAAGTCTTTGTAGTTCAGATTTATAACCAGTCCGAAGGGACGACCACCCATAGGCTCTGCAGGGATGAATGAGTACTCAAATGTGGCCTGTCTTTGTGGTGGAACCACTGTGTTCAGAGGAAGAGCTGTGAAATTCTGGATGAAAAACTGATAGTCCTGAGGGTACCGGAAAGAGGCATCAAGAGACTCAATAATAAAATCCTCTGTACCCTTGTTGGTGAAGCCTACCAGGAATTTTACAATGTTGTTTGCAGGAAAGTCTAGAACATAATATCATAAAGTTAGAAAAGTTTTTATATGCCATGCCAGCGTTAAAGTGCACAAGAATCCCAGTTTAAACTCAGCCCCAACAAAACTGTACAATGCTTTATTAGAGCTTCAACATTGTTTTATGCATGTGTAATGACATTTAAAACTAACGACCAGTCAGCAACAGCCAAGCATTTGTTAGATGTGCACAAGTCCTGTAGCAATCTTACCTTCGCCTTTCACAAACAAGATAGTTGTATCAGCGCTAGGTGAGGCTTTAGGTTCTCCTGATAAGTCTTCTTCCTCTTTTTCTTCTATCTAAGACAAGAGAAAGTTTTGAAAAACCTATAATAAAGAGTGAAGCAAAGAATATGCACATTTTATGAGAATCCTATACGTTAAGTGTAACGGAAGTATTTTGTTGTGTGGCATCCTGTAACAAAATTAGTGGGACAAAACATTTACAGCTGCTGCTGTAACAGATGTGACAGACTGCCAACTCTCTGCTGTTTGTTTCTCTTTGACCCTGAGCTGCTAGTTCTCCAGCCCTGTAAATGGCCACAGAGTTAAATGCAGCATGATTACCATAGTCATAGGCTCTAGAGTACAAGAGGTGCTTAGAAGTTGATAATCTAAAATTGTGGAGTCTTGTTTTCCCCGATTACATGGTTGTTCTCTATTTTTTAAAACAAGCAAAGAGCTTGGTCTAAGCCAAGGGCTGTTTTATCCCTCTGCATCTAGTTACTTTATTATAAAGTGAAAACCGAGAACAAGGCATCCTTCTTGTAAATAATTGTCAACACAATTTTATATTGCATAAAATGTAAACGTATTAAGAAGATTTTTAAGTAACTACTTAAATAGCCAAAATATAATTCCCTGTTTACTAACCAAGATAGGTGCATAAGTTTGTATAGCCTCTGCATTATTTGATATGACTAAACATTTAAAGCAGTGCAGTACTTTGACACTTTTTTAGGAGTCAGAAGTAGTCAACTGTTACAAGGAAGATAATCTCAACTGATGTCTTGACAAACCTTTCAATTCTACCTAAAGGCTTCTGATCCCAAAGCAACAGGAGAATCACTGTTTAAACTAACAGTCTAAAAATAACTTCAAAAATTCAAGCAAGTTTCCATACCCACTCCAAGATGGTGTCAGTCGCTTATTAAAACAAAGATCTTACAGAATATAACTTAGACAATAAAAAGTAAGTTTTGCTGTAGACAAATCTTTGTTTAAAGACTATTTCCACTGAATTTTAAGATGTTAATGGTAAAAAAGTTGTATTGTGTTTGAACTCAGTCCCTTTAATTGTTCTGAGTACACATTCTGGACAGGCCTCATTTTCTCATCCCTATCTTATAATAGTATACCAATTGCCTGTCCTTCTATCTCCAAATAAGAACAGACTTTCGAAACAAGGTATCCTATGTCTTGTAAAAATTTGGGTAGTGATTTACTATTAATCTAGGAATTCTTAAGGGCAGCAGCTATTTATAATAAAAGGTATTTCTAGCCTGGTAAGGATATTACCAATGCTACAATCCTTGAAATGAGGTACACCTCACATTATAATATTGTTTTCTACTTGTAGAACTCTGTAGATATATTGTGAGAGAGACTGTTAATCACATAAAAGTTAGAGTGTGAAGGTTACTTTTAACCAAGTGCTGTCAACATGTTGGTCAAGGTTAGGCTTCAGTTAAGCTTACATTCTTATGTTTATTCTTGGACCAAATATTTTTTGAAGAAAATCAAGAACACAGGAAATTTTTAGAGTGTTCACTACTTTATTCATCTCTAGGACTTCAAAAATTTACCTCTATTCCCTTACTAACCCAAGAACTAAGCCTACTAACCAGAGAGAAAGATATCTCATGCGTCAATGCAAAGCCACATCTTGTGTTATTTCAAAACTAGTCCTATACTGTTTGAACACTGTATTTAACAATTTTCGACTTACTACTAGAGATGGTTAAATAGACAATGTACACTGAATGTATTCCATTAATACCACAAATATTTAATTCCCGCTGAATAGTATCTGACTGCTGTTAAGTTGGTCACGTAGTATGGAAGGGCATCAAATAAATTTGATGAAAAACCAGTAAAATGCATCAAATGTATTTATCAAGCAGTAATCTAGCAATTCTTTGCTTTTATTATATATAAAAATTCACAAACACCCTCCTCTTTTCATCTTCCTTTATTTTCCCATTCCCATAACTCAAGTTTTCATTTTAATTTCTTAGCATTAATGTGCATGAGTTGATGCCAAGAGAGTAGCCTTTACCAGGTATTTAACAGCTGAATGTTAAATCTGCCAGAGGTGACTAGTAACACTACATAAATCATATCACATCAAGATTTTGAAATAGTTGCCTCAAAAAGGAAAGTGACATTTCTGGTGGCATGACAAATGTACCTTGGTGATTTTATTTCAGACTGCAGATGTAATTAATAGAAGCAAAAATATGCCTCAAAACTAGACTTCAATCATTATTGCAGGGCTTAAGTGAGACTTCAAAGAGACAATATGACAAGCCAAATTTACACTGAAGAAATACCATTATCTTTTTAAGGTGAATCTCGAAGTGGGAAAAAACAAACTATGCAATTTCAGTTAGAGTTCTCTTTTTAAGATGCTGTTAGGCACAGCCAGTGTTCCAATTACTATTTAGTTGTTCCTCTTATATCCTTCCAGTTGCCCAAATTGAAAGTATTTCTAAGGTCCTTAATTATATTTTTCATTAGCCACTTTAAAGAAATGAAATACGGTATACTAAAATTCATATTTCTAATCCATCTAACCTCTAACTTAAAGAAGCTGTATAATCTAATGCTTTGAAACAAAATGTATGCAATTCTACCAAGTCTGTGGGTTCATCTTCTTCAACTTCAGCTTCATCATCTTCATCTTCAACTACCGTATCTTCCACTGCTTCTTCATCCTCCGTAGCATCTTGGGCTGCAACTAGTAAACTTGAACCTAGTAACAAAACAAGATGGAAATACCAGAAGTCATTTTCTGCAAGTGTGGTTGACTAACGGGATGTTGGGATCATACTTCAGTTTTCCAAGACTTACATTTACTGGTAGGAGATAAATAGTTTGAGGTTTTAGTTGCAAAATATTATGCAAAAGTTTTGGTCTGTATAAGCAGAAATCACTATCAGTTTAGAAACTTCAGTTTCTATTGAATAAGTTTTTAAAATTTAGTAATTTATGTACCAGCAATCTCAAAACAAATTAAAGCTTTGGTGCACACAACTGCAGAGAAAAAAGTGAAGATAAGATCTGTCAAGGTGTTTGCCTTAGGGTACTAGGAAGTAACCAAGCTGCTTCTTAGACCCCTGATTTTACCATGAATGTCCTATTATTGTAAAATTTAAGCTTTGGTGTAGCTGATATGAAAGTGTTCTTTATTTCTAACAGGCTTCAGAGTGGTAGCCGTGTTAGTCTGTATCAGCAAAAAGAATGAGGAGTACTTGTGGCACCTTAGAGACTAACAAATTTATTTGAGCATAGCTTTCATGGGCTAAAGCCCACTTCATCAGATGCATGCAGTGGAAGATACAGTAGGAAGATATACTTACACATACATACATACACACACACACACCATGAAAAAATGGATGTTGCCATACCAACTCTAATGAGACTAATCTAATATGATGAGCTATTATCAGCAGGAGAAAAAAAAATTTTTTAGTGATAATCAGGATGGCCCATTTCAAACAGTTGACAAGAAGGTGTGAGTAACAGTAGGGGGGAAATTAGCATGGGGAAATAGGTTAGTTTGTGTAATGACTCATCCACTCCCAGTCTTTATTCAAGCCTAATTTAATGGTGTCCAGTTTGCAAATTAATTCCAGTTCTGCAGTTTCTCATTGGAGTCTGTTTTTGAAGGTTTTTTTTGTTGAATAATTGCGACTTTTAGGTCTGTAAGAGAGTGACCGGGGAGGTTGAAGTGTTCGCCAACTGGTTTTTGAATGTTATAATTCTTGACGTCTGATTTGTGTCCATTTATTCTTTTGTGTAGAGACGGTCTGGTTTGGCCAATGTACATGGCAGAGGGGCATTGCTGGCACATGATGGCATATATCACATTGGTAGATGTGCAGGTGAATGAGCCTCTGATAGTGTGGCTGATGTGATTAGGTCCTATGATGGTGTTCCCTGAATAGATATGTGGACAGAGTTGGCAACGGGCTTTGTTGCAAGGATAGGTTCCTGGGCTAGTGTTTTTGTTGCGTGGTGGCTGGTGAGTATTTGCTTCAGGTTGGGGGGCTGTCTGAAAGTGAGGAATGGCCTGTCTCCCAAGATCTGAGAGTGAAGGATTGTCCTTCAGGATAGGTTGTAGGTCGTTGATGATGCGCTGGAGAGTTACACAAACTAACCTATTTCCCCATGCTAATTTCCCCCCTACTGTTACTCACACCTTCTTGTCAGCAGATCGAGGGACATGATCGTTCCCCTCTATTCAACATTGGTGAGGCCTCATCTGGAGTACTGTCTCCAGTTTTGGGCCTCACACTACAAGGATGTTGAAAAATTGGAAAGAATCCAGCAGAGGGCAACAAAAATGATTAGGGGGCTGGAGCACACGACTTATGAGGAGAGGCTGAGAGAACTGGGATTGTTTAGTCTGCAGAAGAGAAGAATGAGGGGGGATTTGATAACTGCTTTCAACTACCTGAAAGGGGGTTCCAAAGAGGATGGATCTAGACTGTTCTCAGTGATACCAGATGACAGAACAAGGAGTAATGGTCTCAAGTTGCAGTGGGGGAGGTTTAAGCTGGATATTAGGAAAAACTTTTTCACTAGAAGGGTGGTGAAACACTGGAATGGGTTACCTAGGGAGGTGATGGAATCTCCTTCCTTAGAGGTTTTTAAGGTCAGGCTTGAAAAAGCCCTGGCTGGGATGACCTCCTGAGGTCCCTTCCAATCCTGATATTCTAACTGTTTGAAATGGGCCATCCTGATTATCACTACAAAAGTTTTTTTTCCTCCTGCTGCTAATAGCCCACCTTATTTGATTAGTCTCATTAGAGTTGGCATGGCAATACCCATTTTTTCATGTTCTGTGTGTATATACATCTTCCTACTGTATTTTCCATTGCATGTATCTGATGAAGTGGGTTTTAGCCCACGAAAGCTAATGCTCAAATAAATCTGTTAGTCTCTAAGGTGCCACACATACTCTTCGTTCTTTATTTCTAAGTAATCCACTAAATTTTAAACATTTATACAACAAGAAGTTGAAAAATCAGATGCAAATTAATTTAGTAATCGTTAGGAATAATAAAATCATGGTATTTTATGTATATTGATGAATCTGACTGTTTGGATTGCTTTCATTCATGTAGTTCAACAATTCAGGTCAGAATCTGGACTATATTTGAGAAATCTTTAAAAGCCAGAAATAATGCACCATGTTATGTGTACATTCAGCTAAACCAGAGGTTCTCAAACTGTGGTCCACGGAACACCAGTGGTCCGCAAGCTCCATTCAGGTGGTCTGCGGATAATCCCCTCTAAGGTGCGTACCTGGCCGCTGCACACAACAAAATAAAGGGCCACCCACCTAATTAGTGGAGCCACGCGGGCATGGCTCCACTAATTAGGTGCCTGGACACTGGAGAAGACGCACATGTAAAGTGAGGTAGTGGTCTTGGGGGGAATAAGGTGTCGGTGGGAAGGGGCAGTGGGGTGAGAAGAGGGGGTGGGGGAGGAATTTGAGATGTGCAGGGCTGCAGAGGCCAGAAAAAGAGGCAACTTTCCCCAGCTCTAGGCTGCAGCTGCCAGGGAGAGACAGCCCTCCTTCCCAGCCTCACCTCAGGGGCTGCTGCTACAGTGGGGGAAAGACCCCCACTTCCCAGCCCCATCTCAGGGGCTGCAGCGGCAGGGGAGAGAGGGCATATCCTCGCATTAGAAAGGTAAGACTACTGATACTACAATGTGAGTTGTGTGCTTTTATTTGTAGAACAAAAAACCTATTAAGGGGCTTTTTTAATATAGCGCTTTTATCCAAAGCGCTTTACAATAGTTAGCTAACGGTACAAACAACATTTGGAAATATCATTAAGTGGTCCACTGAGACCCCCAGCAATTTTCAAGTGGTCCACGAAAAATAGTTTGAGAACCACTGAGCTAAACTAACTAGATGCTCCAGTGCTCATTACCTATCCCTTGCTATTTGTTATATTGCAATATTTTGGCTCAAGATGGGAAAATGTCTGAAATTAGAACTAAATGGAATCAAACATCTAAGCTGAGGTCGGCAACATTTCAGAAGTGATGTGCCAAGTTCACTGTAATTTAAGGTTTCCCGTGCCAGTAATACATTTTAACGTTTGTAGGTCTCTCTGTCTATATTATACAAATAAACTATTGTTGTATTTAAAGTAAATAAGGTTTTTAAAATATTTAAGAAGCTTCATTTAAAATAAAAAAAATTAACTCAAATTAAAATGCAGATCTTATCAATTTAGTGTGATCCTTGCCTGGGATCCTTGTCTGCGGTTCCAGCCACCAACCCCACTCAGCTCTCTGCCAGTCTGCACTCAGCATTCAGCCTGCTGCCGGTCTTGGGTTCCAGACGCCGGCCCCGCTCAGCCTCCTGCTGGCCTGGGTGAGCAGAACCCCAGGCTGGTACCAGGCTAAGGGAGACCTGCGGCCGGGATCCCGGCTGGCAGGAGCTGGCGGCCGGAACCCCAGACCGGCAGCGGGCTGAGCGGCTCAGCCTGCTGCCGGTCTGGGGTCCCAGCCACCAACCCCGCTCAGCCCGCCGCCACTCTGGGGTTCCGGCCGCCGGCTCCTGCCAGCCGGGGTCTCAGCCCGCTGCCAGCCTGGGGTTCCTTGGGGGTCCCCAGGCCAGCAGCAAGCGCTGAGTGGGGCTGGTGGCCGGGACCCCAGCTGGCAACGGGGCAGCAGCCGGAACCCCGGAGCAGCAGTGGGCTGAGCTGCGTGCCATCAAAAAAATCGGCAAAAATGCGTGATGTAGGTTGCCAACCCCTGATCTAAGCCCTTCTCATTTTCAGTTTTAATTTTCTTAAATTTCTTAAGAACATATGAGTGTTTATTCAAACATTAAAAAGGTGAAAATTGGTAAAATATGGAAACAAAAGGCAGCAGGCAGGAGATGGGAGGTGGTGTGTTCAGTGCTCATGGGAGCCAGGGTACTCATGACTTACTGGTTGGGTGGTCTTGGGTGCTGGAGCCTGGCTCCCTGCCCCTCTTGCTTCCCCCGTGTACAGAGGAAGTGAATGGGAATGCACTGAAGGGCTGAGGTCAGGAGGGGAGTGGAAGGCTGCACCCCATGAGTACTAACACTCTCCAGCAGGGGTAAGGGGAGTTGTGTGGGCTCTCTCAGCTACTGGGACCTGGCTCCTGCCCATCTCATTCTCCAGGATACAGAGTCCAGTCTACTTCGCATACTGGGCGGAGAACCCAACTGACCTGGCCCTTCAGTGCAGACCTATTCATTTCCTTGCAGAATCCCCGTCAGCCTCCTCAGCATGCCTGGGCAGAGGCGAGTAACTGTCAGTTGGTGGCTGCTGCGCATGCATGTTGGGGGAATGAGATGAGCAGGGACCCGAGACTGCCTGCTCAGAGCCCTGTCCACTTTCCCTGCCAGACAGAGCGCCCTCCTGACCCCATCCGCTTCCTCCGTGAGATTCCTGGGTTCCCTCCCCCTCCCCCCCCCATCATCAAAATTTGGGGGGGGGGGAAGGGGGAAGTAAAATCCAGATACTAGCTTCTTCAAAATCTGGGATTTTTGGGGAGCTGGGGGGGGGAACTCGATAAATACTAAGGCAATGGCCTTGCTAATATCATATAGTATATATCAAATTATAGCAAAGGATACAATTCAAGAAGCTAAGAAAGTTCACTTTAGCAGGTCAAAATGATCAGAATGCTATAGTGGATTTATAACTAAAGTCATCTTGTGCTATTTTTCCACACCTGCTCTGAAATTCTCCCCCCACCACAAATATCAGCATTCACATCAATAATTGGTTTGGATCAATTGCACTTTAATTCAAAGTCATTAGGCGTTTTATCACATTCATGATATGAGCACCTATGAAATTAGCTCAAATCCTCATTTGTAAAAGTGAGTTCTGACACACATTTAAAATATGTAGGCACATACTGATGAAGTTTGAAGACTACAAATTTAGTCCCCAATCATATAGCTCATGCAGAGTGCCCCACCAGAAACAGAACTGCAGGTGTGCACGATCAACTATTTAAATGCTCAACAACAAGAAAATTAAGGGTCTCATTAACTTGATCATATTACATTTTCTACTGAATGGCATGGTTTCATCAAACATTAAAAGTTATCATGTTTAAGAACATGAATACCTTTGCACAACATAGCCACACCTTTTATAATAAAGTGAACTTTAATTTCCTGACAAGCATTCAGAGGTCCAAGTCTACAAACATACATAGGTTGAGTTATTCATATGTATAAGACCCCCCCACTGTTCTAAGCACTGATCTGAAAGACAGTCAACTTAACCCCATTTGTCTGAATTAATTTACCTGTTATTGTTACACCTAAAATTACCTTAACTGAAAAGAAAAGAAAAAAATCTCTATTTACTTCATGCATTTGACAGCATTTCATGTGCAATCTGTTTTACTATTTCCCCTGTGGACCCAAAACCTGAGCGAGGCCTGGAGGCATCAACCTACCTACAACTAAGTAGGAAAGATATGGTTTTAAAATATAGTAGAATGGGACTGTAAATCCAAAAAATTTGTCAGGGAGGTCAAGGGTAGATACAGTACCTGGAGCAATTCAACTCATTTTAGATTAAGAGATTTCAAGTTCATAGTGACCTTTCACTGTTACAGAAACAAAATTAATTCGCCTGCTTTCCCTTCCTCACTCTACCCCAAAAATAGAGGAAAAATCCAAAGTTATCAAGTTTAAGGAACTTGTAAGCAAAACAGCAGCTTTGCAGGGCACTTACACCCAAACAGGCCAGGAGCAATTCTCCTGGACCAGAGAAAAATCTGGATTTAGTGTGGCACTAAAACAGTCTCATTCAGATTGCTTATTATACCCCTCCAGTTGGCATCTCTCATTGGTTAGTTTAGGCAGCTCCCTGCCTATCCTGCAGGTTTAGGGGATTGCAGTCTATGGGTACATCTATGCTCAGCGGGTAGTGTTCAATGCATCAGGGATTGATTTATCGCGTCTTGCCTAGACACAATAAATCGACCCTCGAATCGACACCTGTACTCCACCTCCACAGGAGTAAGCTGAGTCGATGGGGAGCTGCGGCCGTCGACTTGCTGCCGTGAGGACGGCCAGGTAAGTCGAACTAAGATAGGCAACTTCAGCTATGCTATTCGTGTAGCTGAAGTCGAAGTATCTTAGTTCGAAACCCCCTCTCCCCCTCAGTGTAGCCCAGGCCTAATTCTCCCCACTCTTTATATAGGAGCCTAGGCGCCTAATTCAGGCTTCTTAGATTGAAGTATAATTCCTGTGATTTTCTAGCTGCCTAAAAATTAGGTGTCACAAGGTTTAGCATCACAATTACTAAATCCTTTTGTGGATCTAGGCCCAAATCCTCACAGAGGATTAGCACATCTGTAGAACTCAAATTTTATGTTTAGCAATTTGTAGAAAGACTTTCAGAAACTTTTCAAGTTTACTGCTTAGCCACAACTAATTGAAATAATTTCAGCCTTACAAGGTTTCAGAGAGTTAAGAGTTTGTGAATACTGGATTTATAATTAAAGTCATGACATAACCTTAACTATAGCCAGTGCCTGCTACGTTATTTTATATTTCACTACATAAACGTGCTTCCTAAACAACACACTAATCTGCGATCCCTTCAATGGATTTCAGAAGGAATGATGATGTGGCAATAGTAGAAAGAGAGAGCTGCTTTTTTTGTGGGAAGAGGAACACATGACATCTGATGCAGTACCCAGGCAGAAGAGCATGCAAGTACAGCATTACCCTTCAACCCTCTTTCAACTTATTATCAGCAATTTTCAAGGCATAAATCAGATACAATTACAGTGTAAACAGACGTGAGTGTTTGTTTTATTATTTGAAGGACACGTCGGGGCAGGGAAAAAGAGAAGACTGGCTGCCAAAGCATTTTCTTGCAGTTTTAAAGTAGGCGCTCATCAATTTATATAGCAAGTCCAGAAAAGCGATCCTTACGGCCATTTCAAGCACCCCCTGCTGTAAGTTAGCAGCCGCTCTGCGTAGTCACACAGCCCCCTTACTGGCTGCCTTGAAAGGATGCTTCCCTCCGCCCCAGCGAAGGTGCCCGCTAGAAAGTTACGGCTCGCTGCAGCAGTACAAACTGTGGCCCGACGTGTCAGGCCAATAGGACAGTCCCTGCCCCCGAGGCTGGCCGCGCTGTGGTGTGGGACCGATCGAGGGAAAACCACTCGGCCGCCAGAGACACCAGCTACCCCCGAGTACCGGCGCGGGCTAGTCCGGCGGCCAGGAGGCACCGGGGAGCGCGGCACGTGTCCGGGAAGAAGCCACGGACCCGGGGCCGTTTGGTCAGGGGTAGCCGCGTGCGAGGGCCGGTAGCCGAGTGGGGAGATCAGTGACACGTCAGCCCCGCGGACAGCGAGCAGCTCAACCTCCCCGCGCCCCCTGGCTCGCCCCAGTTGAGCGCGGGGGAAGGCGCTTGCCTTTGCCGCCGGCACGTCCAGCAGTGCCAGGCACCAGGAAGGCAGGACCCGGCCGCCTCCAAACTGCACAGGGGGATCCCGGGCCAACCCCCCGCCCGACACCCTGTGACCAGGAACCTGGTCTCTCCACCCACCCGGGGAAGCCCAGGCCCAGCCCCTCACGCGCTCGCCCGCTCCAGGAAGCGGTTAACGTTTCCCGTTCGAATTTCAAATATCAACGTCTCCCCGAACACGAGCGCGCGCGTCCTCACCGGGGCCGCCACGAACTCCACCGAGCAACAGAGCGGCGGGAAAAGCCAACAGCACGAGCAGCAGCAGCTGGGTCGGGGATCTCATAGTAGCAGCTACCTAGCGCCCTCCGTGGCTGCTGCTCTTGCCCAAATGGCGATCACCATCGCCTCCATCCGGGAACCTGGCGCCCTCACGCCACGCTACGCTACGCCACGCACGCTCTCCGACCCCGCCCCCGAACCGCAGAGGACGTGGCTCCGCCGGGGAAGAGGGAGGGGATCACGTGACTTAAACAACACGTACGCTTTTTTCTGGCCCTTAGGGCGCATGCCCAGAACCTCAAACGCACATGTGTCCGACGAACGGTCTCATTTTCCAGGCCTCTAGTGCGCACAAGCAAGGTGCTCCGTAAGGTTCACGTTGCGCATGTGCGAACTTGTTCTTCTGTCAACTCTATGGCGGGCGCTCCTTTCCCCCCGCGCTTATGCGAAGGAGCAGGGGGACTCTGCGCCAGACGGGGGCTAGGTTGGTTGTCCCAATGCAGGCAGCTGTGAGGTGCAGCCAACCTGGCCACGGGGGGAGCGGGGGCCATGTTAGCTGTTGGCTGTCACTGTCCCCAGTAGCTTTGTGCCATGACAGGTTTCAGAGTAGCAGCCGTGTTAGTCTGTATCCGCAAAAAGAAGAACAGGAGTACTTGTGGCACCTTAGAGACTAACAAATTTATTAGAGCATAAGCTTTCGTGGACTACAGCCCACTTCTTCGGATGCATATAGAATGGAACATATATTGAGGAGATATATATACACACATACAGAGAGCATAAACAGGTGGGAGTTGTCTTACCAACTCTGAGAGGCCAATTAAGTAAGAGGAAAAAAACTTTTGAAGTGATAATCAAGCTAGCCCAGTACAGACAGTTTGATAAGAAGTGTGAGAATACTTACAAGGGGAGATAGATTCAATGTTTGTAATGGCTCAGCCATTCCCAGTCCTTATTCAAACCGGAGTTGATTGTGTCTAGTTTGCATATCAATTCTAGCTCAGCAGTCTCTCGTTGGAGTCTGTTTTTGAAGTTTTTCTGTTGTAATATAGCCACCCGCAGGTCTGTCACTGAATGACCAGACAGGTTAAAGTGTTCTCCCACTGGTTTTTGAGTATTTTGATTCCTGATGTCAGATTTGTGTCCATTAATTCTTTTGCGTAGAGACTGTCCGGTTTGGCCAATGTACATGGCAGAGGGGCATTGCTGGCACATGATGGCATATATCACATTGGTAGATGTGCAGGTGAACGAGCCCCTGATGGTATGGCTGATGTGATTAGGTCCTATGATGATGTCACTTGAATAGATATGTGGACAGAGTTGGCATCGGGGTTTGTTACAAGGATAGGTTCCTGGGTTAGTGGTTTTGTTCAGTGATGTGTGGTTGCTGGTGAGTATTTGCTTTAGGTTGGGGGGTTGTCTGTAAGCGAAGACAGGTCTGTCTCCCAAGATCTGTGAGAGTAAAGGATCATCTTTCAGGATAGGTTGTAGATCTCTGATAATGCGCTGGAGAGGTTTTAGTTGGGGGCTGAAGGTGACAGCTAGTGGTGTTCTGTTATTTTCTTTGTTGGGCCTGTCTTGTAGGAGGTGACTTCTGGTGCCATGACTATGTTTTGTCCATTTTAATAAAGTGAGATAACCCACACTTCTGTTCTAAATGCAGCACCGCCTGCATTTATTAATGCCAGCCCTACTTTTTTTGCATGTGTGTGTGTGGGGAGAACTAACCCCACCCCAACACACATGTCATAACTCACCAAGACTCTCATGCTGCTGGCTGGGGGCTCACCCTTCATTGGGGTTAAATCAGTGGTTCTCAAACGTTTGTACTGGTGACCCCGTTCAAATAGCAAGTCTCTGAGTGTGACTCCCCCAATAAATAAAAAATACTTTTTTATATATTTAACACCATTATAAATGCTGGAGGCAAAGCATGGTTTGGGGTGGAAGATGACAGCTCACGACCCCCAGGTAATAACCTGGTGACCCCCTGAGGGGGCCCGACACCCAGTTTGAGAACCCCTGGGTTAAATCAAGGCAGGACAGTGTGAACCCCCCCCCCACCATCCACTCCCAGGCACTGGCTTCTCCACCCAAGATGGTCCATGTCCACTAGCGTAGCTAGTGGAGTGCAGGGGAAGCAGTTGCTTCCCCTCAACACATTTTTGAAAAGCGGTGCCTAAAAGGGCCCTGCAGCTGTCCACCCCTTCCCTGGCTCACTTCCCCCTCCTCCCGTCCCCTGAACGCTCCGCCCCCAGCTCCTCCCCCTCCTCTGCTTCCCGTGAATCACACGTTCGCGGGAAGTCTAAAAACAAGCAGGGGGCAGGCCGGTGGCAGCAGCAGGTAAGCTGGGGGGAGATGCGAGAAGGAGGGCTCCGGGGAGACGAGACAAGACGCAATGCGGCCCAGGCCGATTGGCTCCCACTGGTCCTGGCCAAGCGGCTCCGGCTGGCCCCAGCGTCCCTGGCTTGGCTCGGCCCCGGGGCGCCGGCCTGGTCCCGGCCCTGGCAGCTCCGGCCCCAGCGGCTTTGGCTCGGACCGGGCCCCGCGGCGCTGGCCCGGTCCCAGCCTTCATGGCGCCGGCCGAGCGCGTCGGCCTGCTCCCGGCCCTGGAAGCTCTGTCCCGGCTCGGCCCCAGCAGCGCCGGCTGAGCATCCCTGGTGGCTCCGGTCCCAGCAGCTCCGGCTTGGCCTGGGCCCCGCGGCGCAGGCCCTCTCCCAGCCTTGGAGGCTCCGGCTCGGCCCCGGCGGCGCCGGCTGAGCACCCCTGGTGGCTCCGGCCCCAGGGCACCGGCCGAGTACGCCGGCCCCGGTTTCGGCCCTGGCTGAGCGGCGCCGGCCGAACACCCCCGGCCCCAACGGCTCTGGCCCCAGGGCGGCAGTCCTAGTTCCCGGAATGCGGCCGGAGGCTGCGGCTTTCCCCCCCCCCATCTCTGCCATGAGGAGCCCTCCGGCCTCCCCGAAGCCTGTGCCTGCTGCTCCGCCGGGGGGAGCTGCCAGCCCCAGCTAGCCTTCGCTGCCAGCCCGGTCCTGGCCCCCTCCCCCCGGCCCGAGCCCCTCCAAGGGAGGGGCGCAGCGTGGCTGCAGGAGCCAAGGGGGGGTGTGTCTCGGCCGGCCAGAGGAGGAGGTATGGGGGGCGCCTTTTTTAGGTTTGCTCCCCCTGCACTTAGGACCTGGCTATGCCACTGTCCATGTCCCATGGTGGCACCTGGCATCTCTTTGGGGCAGGATACTGATAGATGAAATGGACATGTCAGGCACTGGGTCTTTCCATGGTGTGTCGCTCACCAGGACCCGACATCTCCAGAAGCTCAGATTAGGGCTTTGTTCAGTGTTGCTAACTCTCATGATTCTGTTGTGAAACTTTTGGTATTTGGTGTTTTGTTTCTTAAACCATGGGATCAATATGAGTTGTGTGTGCATGTGTTGCGCACTTGCCAGGAATAAATGCGTAATGTGCTTACATCTTATCACAGTTAAGCAGGTGCCTATGTACTTTTCAACTGGGGCCTATAAGCCTGATTCAATGTCCTTTGAAGTCAATGGAAAGATGGCTGTTGACTTTTGTGAGAATTGAGTCAGGGCCCATATGCGTTACAGTACTTTTGCATATAAAAGTGCTGTAATTTCAAACAGCCAACCATCTAGCAAAACTATGAGGCCTGATTTTCTGCAAACTAGTAAGAACCAGAGATGCCAAATTTTCTATTTAGTAATATATTTCAAAACAATTCCTAGTTTCTCTGAATACTGTTGAGAATTAAACTTTCTTAATATTATAATGATGAGTGAATTGTTTAATTAAACAAACTACGTTAAAAGAACACTAATACGGTTGCAAAGTCAACTACTCAAAAGTTAAAAATTCAACCTTAATTTGTTCTCCTTGCACACATTCATTATGATACAGTATTTAACTGCATGACCACATACTATTTTTTGCTTCATTCAGTGCTCAGGATGGATGGTGCTTACTTAACAAGCAGCTATTCAACATTTTGTTTTCTATTAATAGTTCAGTGCATGGCCCCAGGTCTTATTGCACAGTATCCAAACCCTGCTCTGAAGACAATTATTAATTTCCTCCAGAAGGCACTGCATAATTGAGCCTTAAACCTGCAGCTGCTTATTACATTATTCCATGCAGACTCATTTGTATAACCTGCAGTGTTTCAAATGCTCCCAGTTTAAAGTTGGAGTTTATTTTTAAATCCCCCACCACAGATAGGCTAGGCATAGAATGAGATACCTGCATTGGCTTCTCCACATAAATAATCCCAGGCTTGTCAACTACCAGGCTCTCCAACGTCAAACTGGTAGGAATTTTTTACTATTAATCAAAATGCAAGATATATATTGAGTTTGAAACTGGGAAAAGCCTTCCCCAGTCCAGTATGCAAAGCACTCAGGAATGAATCCACTGCATCCAAAAGCTGCCCTCAAACTTTCAGTTTTCTCCCATTGTTAATTCAGTAATTTATATACAAAGGAAAGGTGTAAAATGAATAGTGTTTTGTCCATGGTAAGACATCACTCGAACACATGCAATTTGCTGCTCTGACAGTGACAGAGAGAATATTTCATCTTCTGTTCTTTAGTATCTACATTGTTTCCATTTGATTTTTGAATGGCTTGACCCTGTAAATTATAGGAAAAAACATAAATCACAGTCTGAAGATTTCTCTAGGGTTTTTTTTTTAACTTCTCATTCTTAATGTATTGAAATGCTCTTATGCATTGATTTACAATAAAGTCTAATCTGAAACTGGATAAGACCCTCTGAATCAGTGGCTCTCAAACTTTTGTACTGGTGACCCCTTTCACATAGCAAGCCTTTGAGTGCGATCCCCCTTATAAATTAAAAACACTTTTTTATATATTTAACACCATTATAAATGCTGGATGCAAAGCAGGGTTTGGGGTGGGGGTTGACGGTTCGCGACTCCCCATGTAATAACCTCATGAGCCCCGAGGGTTCCCAACCCCCAGTTTGAGAACCCCTGCTCTAAATCCTGGTTATTGGGGCAAGTATCTCTCAGCAGATAATATCCAAACAGATATATTTTGCCAACTTTTCTGAAAATAAGTCACTTTTGATTACAAACAATCGTTGGCAACATTCTTTGACTTACCTCAGACATGGCTTTTGGAAAAGCCGGCCAACATCTTTGCCTGTGGAAATTACAAAGATAGGTTGTTTCTGTGACATAGGAGGTTTCCTGTTTGGTGTGCTAGAACCTGGAATGATATCCTAACATCTTTTAGACAACAAAGATGAAAATTCTTTTCTAACTGAATTAACTGACCGCTGCCCCATATCAATTTATAAATGGACACTAAACTGTATGGTGCTGCTACTAAAATTGCTAGAGGTGTATTCTAACTCATGGGGGGTGGAAGGCATGTTTGAGAAGAGCTGGGATAGCCTGTATAGCCCTAGGGAAAGGTTGATTGTTGTTATTTATAGTGTTGTAGCACTTGAAGGCCTCAATTAGGCTGGGGCCCCATTGTGCTAGGCACTGTATAAACAGTAAATGACAGACCCTGTAACAAAGACCTCACAGTCTAAAAGAAAACATAACAAGTGTGTTAAACAAGCAAGCAGGTAAGGGGACATTGACAGGAAACACTAATAGTAGGATGTTTTAGCATAGACTAGCTGTGTGCTCAGTTCACAGGTGTAATAAGCCAATCAGTAGCAGTAGTCATTATTATCACAACTTGATTATATGATACAACTCCCCTCTGATACTATTTCTGTGAATCAAAGGAGCATTGGGAATTCCCTGTCAAGACACCTACAGAAGATGTGATTGTTTATCCAAGAGATATGGACAAACATCTTTGTATTGGATTACCAACCCCACAGGTTTGTTCTGGAGTCTCCAGGAATTAAAGATTAATCTTTAATTAAAGATTATTATGTCACTTGATGAAACCTCCATGAATACATACAACCAAAATCGGCAATGCTACTTTGTATTAAAAAGAGTTATTTTCAGCTAGAAGGGGCTGACCATGACAGTGTTTAGTTGTATAATTTTTTTTCCTGCAAAAAGGGCCCTCAGTTCATAGTATCTAGTATAAAAAGGGTTGATTTTTTTTTTTAAACCTGTTGTTCCGGGATTTGAACTATATGATGTTTACCTCAGCTTTCTTGCTTTCATTTTGAACTTCTTTATTAAGTCTTCCAGATGCTTGTTTCTTTTCTCTAAACTGTCAACAAGAGACAATGTAACTGTTTTTATATATCATTTTATATATAAAATAAGGATATATATATATTGGATAGATACTGTACACATATATATCCTTATTTTTCAGTAAAAATATTTTTTTTAGGTGCAGTACAGAAATTAAGACTCTCAAACTGTCTCTTCTGCATGTACTGTATGTGAAGCCACTGGGTGAATAGGGGTGGGTGGGTTGAAGGGGGTATAGAAGGCAATTTGGGCAGCAGTGTCATCAGTGTAACATTACATTTTATGTCTGCCTAATTTTTCTTTCAACTCAGAATGATGTGCTGTATTTGTGTTCCCAGTGCCTGGCTGAGATTGGCACTTGAATGAGAACAAGCTGAAGATTAATTCAAACATGATGGAGGTAATGCTTGTGGGATAGAGAGAATTCTTGGGGGTATAGCTGGGGTGATTCCTGCAATCACTGTTGAAGAGGTGTCGTCCCACCTTTTGTCCAAGAGGTTCACAACCGGGGGTGCTTTTGGGTCCCCAACTGCTCCTAGAATCTCAGGTGCCTTTGGTGGCCAAAAGTGCTTTGTACCTGCAGTTATTACTGTTAGATCTGGACCTTGCTATGGCTATTCATATCATTGAGACTTCAAGACTGGATTACTTGGCTATTGAGCAGGGTTAGTCATCAATATTCCTGGAACAACACTGGTTTCCTATTTACTTCTGGATTCAGTTCAAAGTGGTAACTTTGGTGTATAAGGTTCTGATGCAGCAAAACACTTAAACATGTGCTTAATTTTAAACACCTGAATAGACCCATTGATTTCAGCAGGACTACTCATATGGTTAAATATGAGAACATGTTCAAGTGCTTTTCTGAACCAAGGCCTAAAGTCTTGGGAGGTTTGGGCCCGAGTTACCTAGAGACTTCTTCTCCTCTCGTGTTTGGTAGCAGGAGCTGAAATCAGATGAGTCCCATGGGCCTGCCAGGGATATCAGCTCTGGCAGCTCCTTCATGGAGCCATCAGCATGGGCGTGTACCTGGCGCAGTTCACTCCCATCCCTGATGCCTGTCCATTTTGCAGCGTGAGGGAGACCCTGGCGCACATTTATCTGTAGTGCGCCAGGTTGCAGCCCCTTTTCCAGCTCCTCCAGAGCCTCCTTTTGAGGTTCCGGCTGCACTTTTCCCCACACCTTTTCATATATGCACACCCTGTCCGTGGCCCCATGAAGTCAAAAGACCTCCTCATCAACCTCCTCCTGGCACTGGCCAAAATGGCTATCTATGATACCAGGAGGAGGATGGGAAGGTACTCTGCCACTGTGGGGCCTACTTCTATTTCTCCCTTGTTTCACGCATCCAGGCAGAGTTCCTCTGGGCAGCGTATGGTGGCTCCCTAGCCATCTTTGAGGAGCAGCGGACACTGTCCAGGGTTCTCTTCTTGGTGTCCCCCTCCAAATCCCTGATTTTGAACCTATGACCCTCACTTCTGTCCCTGCTTAATCATTTGTTGTCCCCCGCGATCAGTTGAACCCTGGGTTTAGTGGCTCCTCCTCTTAGGCTGGGGGAAAAGTCTTTTGATAAGGGCAGATTTACGCTAGAATTCAATAGATGAAATTAGATGAGGCACTCCAGATATCAGTTCTTAGAATGAAATATCTGGAACTGTTAACAGGTTGTTCTTACTGAACATCACTCAACTCAGGAAGATTCTTGCCTCTGGTGAACCCAGAGAACCACAGTATGTTGACCTTTAAGACACATTGCCTGCCTGAGTGGGGGTGGAAGTGCATATGTGAGGAGTTGGTGAGTTAATATTTAAGTTGTTTTTGGGGAAAATCTCTTCCTTTAAAAGTTGTATAAACTGTTTTTTCTTACACATCTTTATACATGCACCTTGATTTTGTAATTGGATGCATTTTATTAATTAAATATAGCTTTTATAGAGAAGGCCTATAGAATTTGAGAGAGAATTATAACATGTTTATAGAATTTTTAACCAGGCTAGGAAATCTACAAGACAGGGTACTGGACCAGGAATCAGGACACCTGGGTTCTACTGACCTGTTGTGTGAACTTGGGCAAGTCACTTTATCTCTCTGTGCCTCAATTTCTCCTCTCACCCTTTTTCTGTCTTATTTATTTAGAATGTAAGGCCCAGTTCCTCAAAGGCATTTAGGCATCTAACTCTCACTGATTTCAATGGGAGTTAGGTGACCCTGGAACATTGAAGATCTAGGTGTAAGGTACTTGGGGTTAAGACTGTGTCTTATTATGTGACTACACAGTGCCTATCACAATGGGTCCCAAATCTCAGTTGGGGTCTCTAAATAATAATAATAAATACATATCTGATCAACCCATACAATTCAATAGCAGCGATATAATTCTCTATTAAATTCTATAGTTTTCTAGAGTAATTCTATAGAGCCATATAATGTCTATGGAATCCTGTCAGTTTCAGCCCTATTATATTTCTATAGGACTTTTCTAAAAGGTAAATGACTATTGTATATAATCATTATAACTAATAATAGGTCTTATTGGAAAATCTTACAATGGGATTTTCCCAATAAAGCATATATTTTACAGAACACACATTTTACTATTTATTACTTCACTACATGTATTACTATACTATTAAGTCAAAGTTTTCAGAATTGGCCTTTTGTTTTGGTTGCCAAAATTTTTGGATTCCAAAATTGAGATACCTAATTTTCAAAGTCATGAGATCCCACAATTCTAATTGAAGTCAATGGGATTTGCAGATCTTTAGCATCTCTGAAAACCAGGCCCAAGGCATCTCAGGTTGGGCATTCAAAATCTGAGGCCACTTTTGAAAATGTTGGTTTTAGTCAATAAGCCCCTGAGTCAAGTGTTTGATAGAGGCTTTTTAGTCTTCCCTGTCTTGTGTTGGATTTCTCAAATTAGAAAACAATAACAGGAAAATAAAGCATGTTTTAAAATTGTAGTAGGCCCAGAAATAGATATTGAATGTCCCTACTTGCCAGACAATGGGAGACTTAAGTAGAAATATAAGTTTTAACTTGCGTTTTTAATCCCCCCCCCCCCATATGAAATCCTCTGACACTTACTGGATTGATAAAGATAGTCCATAATACATATTTCTGTGATATAACTGACACCACTAGTCCCATGCAATCTATATGGGATATATCTTAGCCTTTGGAAATAGGTTTGAATTAAATAACCTTATTATCTCTTATATATTTAAACTACTACATGTTTTTACAAACTCAGGCCCTGGTTCAGGGCAGCAGTCCAGCACATGTTTAACATTAAAAGCATGTGCTGAAGTGCTGCCCTGAATCAAAGCTTCAATGACCAGTCTTGAGAACCTTATTTACAGAGCTTGGTGTTTACTACCCTTAGCAGACCTGCTGATGTACTTTGTACTACTCATGATAATAAGTACTGTGCATAGTGCAGGATTGGGCCTTGTCATTGTTACCATATCATTTCCTGTCTTGTAACAGTAAAATAAATTTGTTACAGGATATGATGTCATCTGAAAATCAATGGGAGTAGGGAGCACTCAGCACCTCAGAGGAGTGGGCCCTAGGAGTCCATGCCTGCTCCTAGTGAAATCCAATGGCAAATCTCCCATTGACTTCAATGGTGTTATGATTAGGCATTTAGGCTGGGATTTTCAAAAGCACTTTAAGATGTTTAAACTTTGAGCTCCCATAAAATTCATTAGGATTTCAGGCAACTAACTGTCTTGTGTTCCTTTGAGAATCACAGCCTTAAGAGTTTTAGTTTCCAGAAAGGAATTGTTGCTGTTATACTGCAACAACATTTTCTCAAAAACATCTAGATTTTTATTCTGTCTAAAGAATAGTGATAACTGTTTGAAGATTAAACAAATAAAAAGAAGATGAGAAATAAATGTGCTGTCAGCTTGACCACTTTCAATGTACTTGTCAGACACAGAAGAAATAGAAACAGAAGATAGTTGTTGAAAGATCAAGTGATCTAGATAATTTTATTGTCGTTGTTAAGGAGAAAGATGGAACTGATCATGACTCTTTCAAGTACATTAGGAAGTGTACCACAATGGTTGAAGCACTCCAAATAGCCACACTTAAAAAAAATTTCCAACTTCCATTTGGTGTTGGTGGGTTTGTTTCTGTTTGTTGGTTTTGGGGAGAAGATTGATACCAAAAAGTGTTATAAATAATATACAAGCCCCAAGCTGTATATATTGCAAAGCTCTTATCCCAGTTCTCAACTGGAATGGTGCAAGTTGGCCCTAAATTAGGCATAGCCAGGCCTGGGAAAGGCTCCCATTTTAATGGGATGCTTAATGTAAGTCAGCAGTAACAGCTCCTATGTCCCTCTCCCATTGCCACTGTAGGGAGCATGGCCAAAGCCAACAGAGGCGGCTCCCCTGCACTCTGACAATCTGCAGATGTCATATCAACTCTTTGGGACAGATGTAAGCCAATAAATTGTAAATTGGTCCACTGCAGTTAGTGTAAGTGGGATCCAACCCTTAGGCTGTTCTAATGTACATTGGGTGAATGCTCCATGACACATCTTTACCAAGATAAGACCACGTTTGCAATCCCCTTCCAAAGATTCACTGTTTACTTCATGACTGCAGCAGAGGATGGAGGCCTACCCTTTTAGTTTTGGTGATATGTACTGTACAAAACAACTGATCTTTGTTCTCATTTTTTATGTTGTACAGGATCTAGCACATTTCAGTAATTATAAAATATAAAAATACTGTCATATCAAGGAGCATTATTTATTCATTGTCTCCCTGAATAAGGGAAGCAAGAGAAAATATCTCTCTCTCTCTCTCTCTCTCTCTCTCTCACACACACACACACACACACACACACACACCCCTCTGCAAAATAAAGGAACTCAAGTAATTAGTTCAGTCAACCTACTATGATATCTGGGAACTTGCTATCTCAAGCCTTTGGTCAGCACATTCAATAATTTCCTCATATGATGTTACCTTTCAAAATAAAATCATCAAGCGATTAGCTGCTGTGTAATATCTAAAACAGCAAAAGAAGGTTTCCACAAAGCAATACATTCTCATCTCCATAGGCCCTGCATTTGTATGTGTTGCTCCCACTGGCCCTAATGAGAATTCCACAGCTATATCCTATTTGTCCTGCTCCATGCAGATAATCCCACTGACTTTAGAGGGACTAACCATGTGAATAAAGTAAGCAAGATTTGGCTCATATGCTAAATTTCTACACACAGTTTAGCTTGCTTTTCTATCAAAGTATATCGAACCCAGCTATCTGTTGTTTAGAGGTTTCCCATCCAGGTACTGACCTGGCCTGACTCTGCTTACCTTGTGAGATCTGACAAAGAGTTCACAAGTCTAAGAAGACTATTAACATAAGATAGGTTGGAAGAGGGGGAAAAACATACAATTTAAACAAATGTCCTGAAAATGTCAGCTTTCCATTGTGTCAGATTAACATGTAGAGTTTCTGCTATACAATCACACTTGTACCTTGCATGTCAAGCTACCCAAATCTCCTTGAAGCTTCTCGTTTTCTCCTGTGAGCCTCTTGCATTCTTCTTCCTTTAGCACCAGATGGTTTTCCAGTTTTGTAATCTCAGAAAAACAATACAAATATTTCATTGACAGTTACTGTCTTAAACGTATCCTGTTAAACATCAGAAATAAAGAGCTACCACTCAGAATGGAAGAGTGGAAGATAGAGGGCAGCCATGATTTCCTGAAAAAGGAGAGTGGTCTTTGCAAGCCTTTATTTGTCACTTGTCTCAGTTCCCAAACTGTAAAGTGAGGATAACGTTGCTTGTACTTACAGGGTATTGTGAGACATAAATCAATATTTGTAAAGTATTTTGAGGCTCCCAGATGGCAAGCACTATAAATAGAAAATGCCATTACTTATCACCACCAGAATGTGTTTATGTTTGTGTGTGTATGTACATATATCCAGAGGAGTATATAAGGGTCACCAGACTTAGGAAGGGAACTAGAATTCAGTGTGAAAAAGCGGTATTGTACACTGATTTCCAACAAAAATAACTTCCAAGGCCTTATTCTGTCAGATACTGGTTTCCTCACCTGGCAATGGAGGTCATCACTTTGGTTATGGTATTCATCCAGTTTTGTTCTCAGCAAATCAAGCAGTTCTGTGCCGTTCCCAGTTTCCTCTTGACCAGCACCTGCATCCTATGTATAAATGTGCCATTAAGGAAAATTGGGTCAAATCCAATATTAGTCATTAAACTTGTTTCCTTTTCTATAATAATGGATTTCAAGTTCCATAATGTAATTAGTCTATTTTTACAACTATTATCCAAACCACACAATCTACCAAAGATTAGTTTGGTCTTCAACACACTACATTTTTTTAAAAATTTGCTTGTCAAAATTAGGACAATATAGTCTCGTGCTTGATTCTCTACTTGTTAATCCAGGTGTAAACTGGTGTAATTCTGCTGATTTTAGAAGTGTTACACTTACCTAAAACTGGAGTAATGCACTAATAACTCAAACCCTCTATTTAGTATGTTTAAGTTTTCCTAAAGACTACATCCCATAATTTAAAATGTTTGGTAAAAGTGACTGATCCACAGAGCTCTACTCATTCTGATATAACTTTTTGAAGTGTAAAATGTAAAAAGATTATGGCGCAAAATCTCACCCCAACTCCACTCCCTTTGTGACTCTCAGGCAATGTAAAGGAAGCTGAGACTCACTATAATTAAGGCTAAGATTTTGTTATGGTTATTTTTAGTAAAAGTCATGGACAGGTCACGGGCAATAAACAAAAGTTCACGGAAGCCAGGACCTCTCTGTGACTTTTCCTGCTGCTGCAGCTCCATGGTTTCCCCTGCTACTGTGGTGGCTGGGAGCTGTGGGGTTCCCCTCTGCCCACAGCAGCTAGAGGCTGCAGGGGGGCCTTTTCCAAGGTGACTGGGAGCTGCAGAGTGACCATATTTCCTAAAGAGAAAATGGGACACTCCCAGTCGCTTGCCTGAGACGCCCCCGTCCCCCCACACGAGGCTGTCACCTGTCACTGGAACCCCAAGGAGAGCCCCCTCAGGAGACTGTTGCTGGAAACTTGCAGGGGGCGCCCTGTCGCTGGTGTCGCCTGTTGCTGGAACTCTGCCAGGGCCCCGCTGGCTGCCAGCTCCAGAGTCCCGCAGCCCCCAGGACTGAAGCAGAGAATGTCATGGGGGTCTCTGGAAGTCGGATTCCGTGACTTCCATGACCTCCATGATATAAACGTAGCCTTAATTTTAATTCCCATGCAAGGAATTCCCCCAGCATTGGATGTCCCCAGATGGCACACAGATGTCAGACAGGGCTCTAGGCTGCCTTCTCTGCAGGTCCTGGTGCCAGGGGTATATCGGGACTGGGAGTGGAGAGCAAATGACCAAAGTTTGACTCCCTCAGGCAATCCCCAACTGGACTATAGCCAACTAGGAGAGGTGAGGCATGTGGCAATGAAGTATGGGTGCTGGGAAGCAAACACATCCAATTCTGAATCCTGACTTACCTGCACCTTGTCTTCTTGACAGTCAATAAAAATATAACAGCTCTTTTACAGATAAGGCATGAAATTTGGAAAGAGAAAGGAAGAGTGAAACTGGAGGCCTGTCTAAACTAGGCAAGTCACTATGTTAATGAATGGGGTAGCACCACTAGTGCTGTCTTCCCTGCAACAGAGCAGTGTGACTTCATTAGACAGTTTGGTTTATATGTATTAGTGCAGTGCATCCAAACACACCCAACTGTTATTGTACCTATGCACTGAAACTCCTTCCCCAAAGTTCCCTGCATATGTGTCCTCAACGGGGCACAGCAGCAGGTGCAAAGCCGGCAGCACTCGGATACATACATCTTGTTTTTATTGTACCGTTAGTAGTAGTGTATTCTTCTTAGCACCCAGGGCCCTAAATCAGGACTGAGACCCTATTATATTAGGCTCTATACAAATACAAAGGGTATGTCTAGGAACAATCACAGGGTGTGCAGCTCGAATAGACTTTCCTGAGCTAACTTTAATTTAGCTAGCTCAGATCCTGGAGTAGTGAAGCTGCAGCAGCCCACGCTTAGCATAGGCTTGCCCTTAAAGTAATTATCCAGAGTTCTGGGTGGGCCTGTACAGCCTGTGCTACCGCAGCTTCACTCCAGAACCCAAGCCAGCTAGATTAAAGCCAGTTTGGGTTCATCTGCTTAAACGGCAATCACACTCTCTAGCCACACCCACAGTATGAGATAATCCTGTCCCTGGAGAACTAAGTCATATTCTATTTTAATATAACCGTATATTATATTAATACTGACCAAAAAACCCAATCTACTACCTCTAATTTCTGTAACTGTTGATAATGTTGAACTCACCTCAGTCACTTGATCTTGGGAAGCTTTCTCACGAATAATTAACTCTCTCATGGCTGCTATGCTTTCCCTGTGTTTGTGTAACTAAACAGTTACAGTGATTAAAGTGTACGTGAGAGAGAGAATATATGCCACTCAAGTATAATTTATTTTTAACACAGACATCGTAGAAAAACTATCAATCACACAAGCAAATCTTGAGTGGAGAGACTCCCAACCAAAAAATACTGCTTTATAAATGATGCACAGAGCCTGGGTAGTACATTATTTATATTACTTCAGTATCTCCAGAAGGAAGCACAGCTAACAAATGTATCCAATTTATTTTGTTCAGATTTTTGTATCATGCCCATCACTATGTTCATTCAACAATTTTTATCACTTCCCATCTTAGGCCCCAATCCATGCACTGATGCAGGGGTACAGCTGCATGGAGATAATGGCAGGATCTGGGCCTTAAGGATCAAGCGTGCCTGTTAGACCCTAACCCCTGCTGGAACCCATCTCTCCCCTGGGGCTGGCTACAGATCTGTTCATTAATTTCTTTTTTATTTATTTTGATTTTCAAATCCATTTTCTCTTTTCTTCAGAGAGAACAGCAAACCTGGGTACATTAAGAGACATTTTATAGTAGTAATAGACTGCAGCAACTGACATTCCTTTTAAAGAAATTCAGAGCTCCAACTGCACTGTCATCTCTTGTAACAATATTTTGGTATCATTACAGGGGCATATTCACTCTGTAAAACGGTATGTTTATAAAAGCCTATTTATAAGGCGGTATCCAGAATGAAATGTGAGGATCAGAAGCCAGGTTCCCAAGATAAGTCAGTTTAACCAGCCGTTCAAGGTTAAGTGGGAGAACAATTTGATTCCATTTAGAAACATACACAGAGTAAGTTCCACCACTGTGCAGCACAAGATAGGGTGGCAGGATTTGTAGGTGCAGAGTATTCTCCATCCACAGTACTAGCAATGGAGCTTGAATGCTTCACCACAATGGGCTTGGTTCTAGCTCCTCCTAGTGGACCAGTACAGAAGGTATGGACACTGCATGCAGTATTGTTATTAGCATACGGCAATGTATCTGCCATTTATCCCCATTCTTTAGCGTCACTGAAATACATTGCCTGAGTTTGTTCTTGGCAGTCTTCCCAATTAAGCAGCCATGCTATCTATCTGTAAGGTTGCTGAGTAAATGATTCTACTGTATAAAATATTTTGACTGGAGTTTTGACTTACAGTCCAGTGGAACCTCTTGGCCAATTTAAAAGGTGATTAACAGAGGGATATAATACCCAGACCCACAGATCAAGGGCACTGTTTTGCTGAGTTTGCCCCAGAAATTTGGGAACATATCTCAGCAGGAATTAGAATGATAAAAAACAACAACATCATGAAATTATAGGTGATGCCTTTTATTGGAATAATTCAGAATTAAATGGGTAAGCTTTTGAGGATTGCACCTTCTTCATCAGGGACCAAACAGAGATTCAGACCTTGATGAGGACAGTTTGAGTCTCAGAAATCATTTTCATAGTCATTCCCATAGAAGACATCACCTAACTTTGTCTTGTTGTTTTGCTGAATCTGTCTTTCTTTTCGGGACAGTCTGGGCTGGCATGAGCCCTCACTTCTACCTTCACCAAGAATGAGGGAAGATTTACCTCTTTCTCCAAGGTTTTCTTTTTAAGGGTGACGTTCTTCATTTTTTCTCCCAATTCAGTAATCATTTCACTCTTCTTGGAATATTCAGTGGTAGAATCCATGTCCTAGTAAGCATAACAGTGGGACAGCATTAACAATGTTTAAATAGTCAGACTAATGAGATTTACCAGGCCTAACTGAGGTCTGTTCAGAACCATCAGGTTCTGAACTTGTTCCCTAGGCCAGATAGTGCTAGGAACAGTAGTGACTTTAAGGGGAAAGAACACCTAATATTGTTGTTCAGTGACATCCTGATGGCCTGCCCAGAGATAGTTCACATCTAGAGGTTCTTTGCTGCAAGTCCAACCACTAGGCTTTTAATCATGTAACAGCAGTACCCTGTGATCTGCACCTTGTTAGTTTCCAGGTGGAGTTTAAGATGTCTGTTTTAATTTACATTGTCCCAAATGGTTTGGAACCACCTGCCTACCTGAGAGATTGGCTCCCTTACCTTGTGGCACAATCTCATCTGTGATCAGTGAAGATTTTTGTAGCTGGAGAGCCCTGGCTTAAACAGGAAGGGCCTGCTGATAGGACATTTTCCATGAGGGATCCGTGACTCTAGAACTTACTTCCCCCTTGGTTTACCAGAGCACAGATTTGTGAACCTTCCCGACATGCTGGAAAGGACCATCTTTCTTCTCTTCCTGTTTGGGAAGCATGACTTGAAGGACATGGATTGAATAATGTAGGGAAGGGGAGATTAGCTAGGATTACTGTGGTGGGAAAACATAACTATGCCAGTGGTGGGAGATTTAGTTTATTACATATAATGATTTCAGTGTTTCCTTATCTATTATAAAAATTCCTAGAGCAATAGGTGGACACTTGAAATAAGTAAAAAATGAATGACAGAAAGGAAGGATTGAGGGGAATAAAAATAATTCTCTCTCCCTCCCAAAGACTCCCCAAGGATTTGCCTGTGATTAAAATTGAAGGGTAGGCTTGAAGTCAAAGTGGGAGCTGTTCTCCTTTGGAATTTTATGTGTGCATTATTTATTTTTATTACAATAGCAACTACAGGCCCATTATGTTAGCCACTGTACATACACTTAGCAAGACACATCCTCTATCTCAAAAAGCTTACCATCCAATTAGACTAGACAAACTAAGGGATGGGAAAAATGGAATCTTATTCCCCTTTGATAGATGGGAACTGAAGCATAGAGAGAGTAAAACCCTGGTCCCGCAACGGATGATGTGCGATTGCAGCAGTACACCCACAATAGATCACTTCTCTTCACTGGGGCTCCACATGGGCTCACTGCCACTACATGCAGTTAGTTGAAGAACCAGGACTCAGTGACTTGACCAATGTCATACAGGATGTCTGTGACAGAAATTGAACCCAGATCTCCTGAATCCCAGTCCAGTTGTGTAGGATTTGATCCCTGGTTTTAATTTTGTCCTTTGTTCTGCTCTGAATTTGTCAAAGAGGGCTTAAATAAACACTCAAAATATTGAATAAAATATAGACATATTAAGAAATTAAATGATTAAATAACAAACATATCCTATATAGGAATAGCCAGTAATGCTGTTGTACATCATGAAACAGCCATACAACTGAGGAAGAATTCACCACTTCACTGATCCTTGGGTTTTGAAAATTCTTTACTCTTTTCAAACACTGAACTAAAATTAGTCCAATATGAGTTTTAAATTGTCCGTTTCTATCTCTTCTCTTCTTCCACGGGGCTTGTAGCTGTTCTGCCATGCAAGGAGTCCATACAACTTTAAAGGTCTTCAGTATGGTTTGAACAGAATAGGCCAGTGCTCCATTTCCTGTACATGCCACATACTGTATTACTAGGGTTACCATTCGTCCGGATTTACCCGGACATGTCCTCCTTTTTGTACTAAAAATAGCGTCCGGGGGGAATTTGTAAAGCACTCACAATGTCCGGGATTTCCCCCTCCCCCGGCAGAGCAGAGCGAGCGGCTGGGAGGGCTGCAGGAAAGTCCCGGGCTGGACTCCGGAGCAGCTGGAGAGGAGCTCCGCCCTGCATTCTGAGCAAGTGTCTCAGCACAAAGTGCAGCCCTCCCCTTTTGCAACTGGAAGCGGTTTCTGCCATGCAGCGTAGCAAAACGGGAGCGAGAGCACTTTGTGCTGATACAAGGGCAGTTCTCCCCTGCAGCCCGGTCCGGACCAGGGACCGGGTTTTGTTGTGCTGGGGAGCTCAGCCACGTGTCCGGCTCGCACAGAGCCCAACACCCTGTTCTGAGCAGCAGGGTAAGGGGGCAGGAGAAGGGGCAGGGAGGTTCTGGAGGGGGCAGTCAAGAAACGGGGGGGGGCTTTTTGGGGGGAGTGGAGAAAGTTTTGGGCAGTCAGGGTACAGGTAGGGGGTGGGGTTCTGGAGGGCAGTTAGGAGCAGGGGTCCCAGGAGGGGGCAGTCAGGGGACAAGGAGCAGGGTGGGGGGCTGAGAGTTCTGGGGGGGAGCTGTCAGGGGGCAGGCGTGGGGAGAGGGATCGGAGCAGTCAGGGGACAGGGAGCAGAGGGGTTTAGATGGGTTGGGAGTTCTGGGGGGGGG